>NW_026521088.1:1794793-1952293 GCF_001660625.3 Ictalurus punctatus
GTGTGTGTGTGTGTGTACCTCAGTATCTCATGTGTGTGTGTGTGTGTGTGTGTGGTACCTCAGTATCTCGTGTGGTGTGGTGTGTGTGTACCTCAGTATCTCGCTGTGTGTGTGTGTGTGTGTGTACCTTCAGTATCTCCGTGTGTGTGTGTGTGTGTGTGTACCTCAAGTATCTCCTGTGAGTGTGTGTGTGTGTGTGTGTACCTCAGTATCTCGTGTGTGTGTGTGTGTGTGTGTGTGTGTACCTCAGTATCTCCTGTGAGTGTGTGTGTGTGTGTGTGTACCTCAAGTAATCTCCTGTGTGGTGTGTGTGTGTTGTGTGTACCTCATAGTATCTCATGTGTGGGTGTGTGTGTCGTGTTGTATCCTCAGTACACTCCCTGTGTGTGTGGTGTGTTGTGTACCATCAGTATCTCCTGTGTGTGTGTGTGTGTGTGTGTACCTGTAGTATCCTCAGTAATCCTGTCGTGTGTGATGTGTGTACCATCAGTATCTCCTGTGTTGGGTGTGGTGTACCTCAGTAGCTCGTGTTGTGTGTGTGTGTGGTACCTCAGTATCTCGTGTGTGTGTGTGTGGTACCTCAGTATCTCCTGTGTGTGTGTGGTGTACCTCAGTTATCTCGTGTGTGTGTGTGTGTGTACCTCAGTATCCGCTGTGTGTGTGTGTGTGTGTGTGTGTGTGTGTACCTCAGTATCTCGTGTGTGTGTGTGTGTGTACCTCAGTATCTCCTGTGTGTGTGTGTGTGTGTGTACCTCAGTATCTCGTGTGTGTGTGTGTGTACCTCAGTATCTCGTGTGTGTGTGTGTGTGTGTGTGTGTACCTCAGTATCTCCTGTGTGTGTGTGTGTGTGTGTACCTCAGTATCTCGTGTGTGTGTGTGTGTGTGTGTGTGTGTGTGTGTACCTCAGTATCTCCTGTGAGTGTGTGTGTACCTCAGTATCTCCTGTGAGTGTGTGTGTGTGTGTGTGTGTGTACCTCAGTATCTCCTGTGTGTGTGTGTGTGTGTGTGTGTGTGTACCTCAGTATCTCGTGTGTGTGTGTGTGTGTGTGTGTGTACCTCAGTAACTCCTGTGTGTGTGTGTGTGTGTGTGTGTACCTCAGTATCTCCTGTGTGTGTGTGTGTGTGTGTGTGTGTGTGT
This sequence comes from Ictalurus punctatus, assembly GCF_001660625.3. NCBI lineage: Eukaryota > Metazoa > Chordata > Actinopteri > Siluriformes > Ictaluridae > Ictalurus > Ictalurus punctatus. The sequence goes on from NW_026521088.1 coordinate 1,795,932, forward strand.
GTGTACCTCAGTATCTCCTGTGTGTGTGTGTACCTCAGTATCTCGTGTGTGTGTGTGTGTGTGTGTGTGTGCACCTCAGTATCTCCTGTGTGTGTGTGTGTGTGTGTGTGTGTGTGTGTGTACCTCAGTATCTCCTGTGTGTGTGTGTATGTGTGTACCTCAGTATCTCCTGTATGTGTGTGTGTGTGTGTGTGTGTGTACCTCAGTATCTCCTGTGTGTGTGTGTGTGTGTGTGTGTACCTCAGTATCTCCTGTGTGTGTGTGTGTGTGTGTGTGTGTGTACCTCAGTATCTCCTGTGTGTGTGTGTGTGTGTGTGTGTGTGTACCTCAGTATCTCCAGTGTACTGTGTGTGTGTACCTCAGTATCTCCTGTGTGTGTGTGTGTGTGTGTGTGTACCTCAGTATCTCCTGTGTGTGTGTGTGTGTGTGTGTGTGTGTGTACCTCAGTATCTCCTGTGTGTGTGTGTGTGTGTGTGTACCTCAGTATCTCCAGTGTACTGTGTGTGTGTGTGTACCACAGTATCTCGTGTGTGTGTGTGTGTGTGTGTGTGTACCTCAGTATCTCCAGTGTACTGTGTGTGTGTGTGTGTGTGTGTGTACCTCAGTATCTCGTGTGTGTGTGTGTGTGTGTGTGTGTACCTCAGTATCTCGTGTGTGTGTGTGTGTATCTCAGTATCTCGTGTGTGTGTGTGTGTGTGTGTGTGTGTACCTCAGTATCTCGTGTGTGTGTGTGTGTGTGTGTGTACCTCAGTATCTCCTGTGTGTGTGTGTGTGTGTGTGTACCTCAGTATCTCGTGTGTGTGTGTGTGTACCTCAGTATCTCGTGTGTGTGTGTGTGTGTGTGTGTGTACCTCAGTATCTCCTGTGTGTGTGTGTGTGTGTGTGTGTGTGTACCTCAGTATCTCTTGTGTGTGTGTGTACCTCAGTATCTCCTGTGAGTGTGTGTGTGTGTGTGCGTGTACCTCAGTATCTCCTGTGTGTGTGTGTGTGTGTGTGTGTACCTCAGTATCTCGTGTGTGTGTGTGTGTGTGTGTGTACCTCAGTATCTCCTGTGTGTGTGTGTGTGTGTGTGTGTGTGTACCTCAGTATCTCCTGTGTGTGTGTGTGTGTGTGTGTGTGTGTGTGTGTACCTCAGTATCTCCTGTGTGTGTGTGTGTGTGTGTGTGTGTGTTTGTGTGTGTGTGTACCTCAGTATCTCCTGTGTGTGTGTGTGTGTGTGTGTGTACCTCAGTATCTCCTGTGTGTGTGTGTGTGTGTGTGTACCTCAGTATCTCCTGTGTGTGTGTGTGTGTGTGTGTGTGTGTGTGTGTACCTCAGTATCTCCAGTGTACTGTGTGTGTGTGTGTGTGTGTGTGTGTACCTCAGTATCTCCTGTGTGTGTGTGTGTGTGTGTGTGTGTGTGTGTGTACCTCAGTATCTCCAGTGTACTGTGTGTGTGTGTGTGTGTACCTCAGTATCTCCAGTGTACTGTGTGTGTGTGTGTGTGTACCTCAGTATCTCCTGTGTGTGTGTGTGTGTACCTCAGTATCTCCTGTGTGTGTGTGTGTGTGTGTGTGTGTGTGTGTGTACCTCAGTATCTCCTGTGTGTGTGTGTGTGTGTGTGTGTGTGTACCTCAGTATCTCCTGTCTGTGTGTGTGTGTGTGTACCTCAGTATCTCCTGTGTATGTGTGTGTGTGTGTGTACCTCAGTATCTCCTGTGTGTGTGTGTACCTCAGTATCTCCTGTGTGTGTGTGTGTGTGTGTACCTCAGTATCTCCTGTGTGTGTGTGTGTGTGTGTGTGTGTGTGTACCTCAGTATCTCCTGTGTGTGTGTGTGTGTGTGTACCTCAGTATCTCCTGTGTGTGTGTGTGTGTGTGTGTGTGTGTGTGTGTACCTCAGTATATCCTGTGTGTGTGTGTGTGTGTACCTCAGTATCTCCTGTGTGTGTGTGTGTACCTCAGTATCTCCTGTGTGTGTGTGTGTGTGTACCTCAGTATCTCCTGTGTGTGTGTGTGTGTGTGTGTGTGTACCTCAGTATCTCCTGTGTGTGTGTGTGTGTGTGTGTGTGTACCTCAGTATCTCCTGTGTGTGTGTGTACCTCAGTATCTCCTGTGTGTGTGTGTGTGTGTGTGTGTACCTCAGTATCTCCAGTGTACTGTGTGTGTGTGTGTGTACCTCAGTATCTCCTGTGTGTGTGTGTGTGTGTGTGTGTGTGTACCTCAGTATCTCCAGTGTACTGTGTGTGTGTGTGTGTGTGTGTGTACCTCAGTATTTCCTGTGTGTGTGTGTGTACCTCAGTATCTCCAGTGTACTGTGTGTGTGTGTGTGTGTGTGTGTGTGTACCTCAGTATCTCCTGTGTGTGTGTGTGTGTGTGTGTGTGTGTGTGTGTGTGTACCTCAGTATCTCCTGTGTGTGTGTGTGTGTGTGTGTACCTCAGTATCTCCTGTGTGTGTGTGTGTGTGTGTGTGTGTGTGTACCCCTCAGTATCTCCTGTGTGTGTGTGTGTGTGTGTGTGTGTGTGTGTGTGTGTACCTCAGTATCTCCTGTCTGTGTTGTGTGTGTGTGTGTGTGTGTGTGTGTACGTCAGTATCTCCTGTGTGTGTGTGTGTACCTCAGTATCTCCTGTGTGTGTGTGTGTGTGTGTACCTCAGTATCTCCTGTGTGTGTGTGTGTGTGTGTGTGTGTGTACCTCAGTATCTCCTGTGTGTGTGTGTGTGTACCTCAGTATCTCCTGTGTGTGTGTGTGTGTGTGTGTACCTCAGTATCTCGTGTGTGTGTGTGTGTGTGTACCTCAGTATCTCGTGTGTGTGTGTGTGTGTACCTCAGTATCTCGTGTGTGTTTGTGTGTGTGTGTGTGTGTACCTCAGTATCTCCTGTGTGTGTGTGTGTGTGTACCTCAGTATCTCCTCTGTGTGTGTGTGTGTGTGTGTGTGTGTGTGTACCTCAGTATCTCCTGTGTGTGTGTGTGTGTACCTCAGTATCTCCTGTGTGTGTGTGTGTGTGTGTGTGTGTGTGTGTGTGTGTGTGTGTGTACCTCAGTATCTCCTGTGTGTGTGTGTGTACCTCAGTATCTCCTGTGTGTGTGTGTGTGTGTGTGTGTGTGTGTGTGTGTGTGTACCTCAGTATCTCCAGTGTACTGTGTGTGTATGTGTACGTACCTCAGTATCTCCTGTGTGTGTGTGTGTGTGTGTGTACCTCAGTATATCCTGTGTGTGTGTGTGTGTGTGTGTGTGTGTGTGTGTGTGTACCTCAGTATCTCCAGTGTACTGTGTGTGTGTGTGTGTGTGTGTACCTCAGTATCTCCTGTGTGTGTGTGTGTGTGTGTGTGTGTGTGTGTGTGTGCCTCAGTATCTCCAGTGTACTGTGTGTGAGTGTGTGTGTGTGTGTGTACCTCAGTATCTCCTGTGTGTGTGTGTGTGTGTGTGTGTGTGTGTGTGTGTGTGTACCTCAGTATCTCCTATGTGTGTGTGTGTGTGTGTACCTCAGTATCTCCTGTGTGTCTGTGTGTGTGTGTGTGTGTGTGTGTGTGTGTGTACCTCAGTATCTCCAGTGTACTGTGTGTGTGTGTGTGTGTGTGTGTGTGTGTGTGTGTGTGTACCTCAGTATCTCCTGTGTGTGTGTGTGTGTGTGTGTGTGTGTGTGTGTGTGTACCTCAGTATCTCCAGTGTACTGTATGTGTGTGTGTGTGTGTGTACCTCAGTATCTCCAGTGTACTGTGTGAATTCTCCAGTCCAGCAGAGAGCTACTTCACTCCTGAATCCTGCAGGTTATTGTGACTCAGGTCCAGTTCTCTCAGACTGGAGGAGTTTGATCTGAGAACTGAGGACAGAACTCTACAGCTTTCCTCTGTCAGATTACACCAACATGGTCTGGAAGAGAAATTATGAAATATCAGAACACTGACCTCAAACACACACACAGCCATAATACACTCACTCTTTACCATGTAACAGAAATGTGAGTGTGTTTCTCTCTCACACAGAAATTAGAGAACAGGACACCACGTCAGCATTATTATTATTATTATTATTATTATTATTATTATTATTATTATTACTGTTATCATTATTGCTGGCTCAAATTTAGCCTATTACCCAAAAACACTTAAAATTCAACATAGAAGCAAATACTCACATCTACCTCTGAACCCAGTTGGAGATAGAAAAAAAGACACCAGCCGTGAGTGAGAAGAAGCAAGGGTCCAGATTTATTGGTTCCGTTCCACCACACGAGATCCACACCGAAGAGAATTCTCAGAAGTGATCTGACACCCTGAGCTTGAGCTCCAGTATTTATACTGTATTTACACAGTAAATAACCAATATGTTTCAAAAAGACTATGATATCAATACCAATAGGGTTAAAAAAGAGCTAATCTACATTACCATTATGTTCTAAAAAAGGGCTATTCAACTTACCATTAGCTCAAAAAACAGGGCTTTTAAATTTACCATTAGCTTCAAAAGTGGAGAGACAAAACAACGAGTGACCTTGGTCTCACTATTATCTCGCATGGGGGGGGGGGCAGCTTGACTCAGCTACCCTTATAAATGCCTCCTCATGGTTTTCTCTTAAAATTAAGGCCTTCCTTGTGAGAAAGAATCTTCACCATCTGAAGTATGAGTAAGTTACTTTTTCCTGTATTTCTAGTCTATAATTTATTTTCATATATGCTCTATATCTCTATTTTATATATAGTTATACTGCTTGAAAAATGGTTTAATGTACTTCCTACTTCATAATATCATTATATTACCCTTCTATTGTCCTACATATCCTACTATTCTGTTTTTTTATAAAGAATTTTCTATTATTATACGATATTAATAATAATAGAGCTGGTAATAGAGCTCTGTACAGAGCTGCCCGTGCCAACCTGAAAGGTGGTATTAAGGAAACTAAGGCGGCCTATAAGAGGGGCATAGAGTCCCACCTGTCCAGAAAAAATAAACGGGAGGTGTGGCAAGGCATACAGAACATCACGAACTACAGAGAACGTGAGGCGACAACAGGAGACCTGAGTGCGATGCTGGCAGAAGAGCTAAATTGCTTCTTTGCTCGCTTTGAAACATCACAACAACAGCACTCATCTGCTCCAGCCCCACCTCCACCCTCATCTGGCCCCCGTACCAGTCCAGCCCTGCCTCCATTCCTTTCTGGTTCCTGCACCACTCTACTTACTGTGAGGGAACACGATGTTAGACGGATGTTTCTGGCAGTGAACCCCAGGAAGGCTGCTGGCCCAGACGGTGTACCTGGTAAGGTGCTCAGATCATGTGCCCACCAGCTTGCCCACATCTTTACCAGAATTTTCAATCTCTCCCTGGCCCAAGCAGTCATCCCGGCCTGCCTAAAATCAGCCATAATCATCCCAGTGCCAAAGAAGTCGCCCACCACTAGCCTGAATGATTATCGTCCTGTGGCCCTCACTCCAGTTATCAAGAAGGGCTTTGAGAGATTGATTCTTCAGCACATGAAGGACTACCTCCCCCCAGATTTCGATCCTTTTCAACTCGCTTATCGTGCGAACAGATACACAGAGGATGCTATCGCCATAGCTGTCCACTACGTGTTGAGACATCTAGAGCAGCAACAGAGCTACGTCCGGATGCTTTTTGTGGATTACTGTTCGGCTTTTAATACAATAATTCCTGACATTCTCATCACCAAATTGGTCACCGTTGGCCTCCCCCACCTCACGTGTGCCTGGATAAAGGACTTTCTCACCAACCGGTCCCAGACAGTGAGACCCGGACCCCACCTCTCCTCCACTCGCACGTTGAGCACAGGTTCTCCACAGGGCTGTGTGTTGAGCCCCCTCCTGTACTGTCTCTACACATACAACTGTAGACCAGTCCACAACAATAATCTTATCAAGTTTGCTGACGACACCACAGTGGTCGGACTCATCTCAAAAGGAGATGAGGCAGCCTACAGAGAGGAAGTCCTAAACTTGGCAGCCTGGTGTTCAAAGAACAATCTGACTCTAAACACCAAGAAAACCAAGGAACTCATTGTAGACTTCAGAAAACACAACACTGAGCTGGCCGCCCTTTTCATTAATGGTGAGTGTGTGGAGAGGGTCCACACCGTCCGGTTTCTTGGCATCCTTATCTCTGCAAACATCTCCTGGACGGACATCACAGCGGTTATCAAGAAGGCTCAAACGTGGCTACACTTCCTGAGGGTTCTCAGGAAGTACAATCTGGACTCCAATCTGCTGCTGATCTTCTACCGCTCGTCCGTCGAGAGCCTGCTGACATACTGTATCACGGTGTGGTAGAGTAGCTGCACCGCAGCAGACAGGAAGAGGCTTCAGAGAGTAGTAAGAGCAGCACAGAAGATCATTGGCTGCCCTCTCCCCTCCCTGATGGATATTTACACCTACCGTTGCCTCAGCAGAGGAAAAACCCATCATTAAGTACAGTTCTCACCCTGGCTTTGATCTGTTCAATCTGTTGCCCTCAGGGAGATGTTACAAGTGCATCAAAACAAGCACTAGTAGATTTAAGAATAGTTTCTTCCCGAAAGCTATTACCATTATAAACACATACATGTACTGAGTTCACAGCATATGTATATAGTGTCTCAAAACTGTGAATTTCATAGTACCTCCCCCATCCACCCCAATATCTTGTTTATCTTGTTTATTTATCTGTTTATTCTTCTTGTTTATTGAATGTACATGTGTGCACGGAACAAAAAGGAGTGGCTCTTAATTTCATTGTACATTTGTATAGTGACAATAAAAGGCATTCATTCATTCATATTACCCTTATAATATCTTAATACTCCTTTTTATTATTCTTATAAAGTTATAATGGGGTGTGTGTGTGTGTGTGTTAGCACTCCTCAGCTCTTATACTTCTTTTTGACTCTTCGACTAATAAACCATAGTGTAGTACTCTTAAAGATCTCTAAAGTGTGAATCCAATTCGTCAATAATCCGCTTAATACCGCTTCTGTGTGTCTACGTGCCCATTGTCATTCCTTCTTCTCCCCTTTACTGGATCTGGATTCTGGATCTCGATCTGGACACTCATTATCAGCTTGTGCATCTCACTGCTGATATCATGGTGCTACTTAACTTTCTTTGCAGCACCCCCTCTGGAAATGGAAATGCGGGGTCCCCCCCCCCTCTCCGATACAGAATCTGCTCCGTGAACATGTGTATTGACGCCTCTACCCAGCCAGAACCCCCCGCCAGCTTTCAGTCTGAGGAAGATGTCACCTTCTCTGACCTGGGCCCCGACCATTCTTCCCTCTTCTCACCTGTCAGTCCGCCCCATTCTCAGTGGTCCTCTCACTTCACCTTCGCTGACTATCCCATGTCCCCAGGACGCACCCCCCCCCCCCCCCCCACCGCTCTCCTCAAGATTATGCACCCACCAGTCCTGTGAATTATCAATAAAATTACATATTACTCATACTAAGTCTCCCTCATGTTTATTTCATGTCATTTTTATCCACAACATTATTATTATTATTATTATTATTATTATTATTATTATTATTATTATTATTGAAATGAAAACAGAAGGGTTTTTGTTTGAATAAATGCTTTATAATAATTGAAACCATTTTTAAGGGAAGTACAAGGGAGTGTTTGTGTGTGAGACAGAGTAGGTGTGTTTGTGTGGGTGTGTGTGTGAGAGAGTATGTGTGTGTGTGTGAGAGAGTGTGTGTGTGTGTGTGTGTGTGTGTGTGTGTGTGTATGTGTGCATGTACCTCAGTATCTCCAGTGACAGTGTGTGTGTGTGTGTGTGTGTGTGTGTGTGTATATATATCTCCAGTGTACAGTGTGTGTGTGTGTGTGTGTGTGTGTATCTCCAGTGTACAGTGTGTGTGTGTGTGTGTGTGTGTGTATCTCCAGTGTACAGTGTGTGTGTGTGTGTGTGTGTATCTCCAGTGTACAGTGTGTGTGTGTGTGTGTGTGTGTGTGTGTATCTCCAGTGTACAGTGTGTGTGTGTGTGTGTGTGTGTGTGTGTGTATCTCCAGTGTACAGTGTGTGTGTGTGTGTGTGTGTGTGTGTGTATCTCCAGTGTACAGTGTGTGTGTGTGTGTGTGTGTGTGTGTGTGTATCTCCAGTGTACAGTGTGTGTGTGTGTGTGTGTGTGTGTGTGTGTGTGTGTGTGTACCTCAGTATCTCCAGTGTACAGTGTGGATTCTCCAGTCCAGCAGAGAGCAGCTTCACTCCTGAATCCTGCAGGTTATTGTTACTCAGGTCCAGTTCTCTCACTCTGGAGGAGTTTGATCAGAGAACTGAGGACAGAACTCTACAGCTTTCCTCTGTCAGATCACACCAACACAGACTGGAAGAGAAATGATGAAATATCAGAACACTGATCTCAAACACACACACAGCCATAATACACTTACTCTTTACCATGTAACAGAAATGTGAGTGTGTTTCTCTCACACACACAAATCAGAGGACAGGACACCACATCAGCATTACTATTATTATTATTATTATTATTATTATTATTATTATTATTATTATTATTATTATTATTATTGAAATGAAATCAGAAGGGTTTTCGTTTGAATAATGGAAACCATTTTTAAGGGACGTACATGTAAAAAAGTCTGTGTGTGTGTGAGAGTCTGTGTGTGTGTGTGTGAGTGTGTGTGAGAGAGACAGAGAGAGTGTGTGTGTGTGTGAGTGAGTGTGTGTGTGTGAGAGAGTGTGTGGAGTAAATTGACGAGTAACTGGAAATCCGTCTCACACAGTGCATGCATTATTTATTTGTTTGTTTGTTTGTTTGTTTATGGTAAATATTCACACATTTTTTGTTAGAGATTAAAGTTGTAAACAGGACGCATCCCTTGATCTGCACAGAGGGATTATGATATTTTTGCTAACTGGAAATCCGTCCTCGAGGACAATCCTCTTTCATCCTGTAAACTAATCCCACACCAGATCCAATCTAAAGAGAAAGTCTGATCGGTCCAAACCAAACAAGGTCGGTGTGAAAGTGAAAAAGCACAGAAGAGTTTTAATCAAGTTCTAGTTGTAAGTGTGTAGTGAGCTAGAAGACATCTATGTGTTACTGAACATCAGGTGTTTTTCTGTATCTCTGTATGTCCTGTCTAACCTGAGTTAGAAGAACCGTGTGTTTTGTCTAAAGCAGCTTTATTCTGGCAATAAATGAGCAATTAGACATTCACCAGAACTGTGTTTCCAATCAAGGCCCTTTAAGCTTCAATACCAGTGTCACAATAACAGATCAGACTTCCAGAATGAAGTGTACCAGGCTGGGACTAAAGTCAGAAAGTCATTAAGGCATAAGGGTGAATTTTGGGACAAGGTAAAAATCCTGTCCTGATGAAACCTTTCAGAAAATTCAACGCAAGGCGCATGCGCTGCAAAAAATGACCTTGTCCCAATAAAACCATAAGAAAATCCAACTAACAACGCATGCACCACAAATGTAATGTATCATATAGATATGAATAATTCATTACGGCGATGGAGATTGGTTTGTTTTCAGAAAGAAGAGGTTAATGCCCCGACTAGGGATAATTTAACTGCTTCAGAAAAGTATATAAAGACGTGTGTGTGTGTGTGTGTGTGTTTAATTCAGACTTTCTGCAGACTGTCTCACTTTGTTGTTTCAATAAAGTTTGATGACCTTTGGCATCTACAAACCCTCTGTCTCTGAAGTCTTTAACTTAGGTTGGAAAGATTGTTTTCCACGACACTCTCACATGTGTCCCTCAGTGCAGATTGGGCGATAGTGATACGCTGATACACATCATAGGACCAGAAAATAGAATAATCAATCATGTCTATGGATAGATATTTTCCTATATCCTCTATATCACCAATGTCACATGTTGTATTCATATTGTTCCCATGGTGACAGTGTTCTGTTTTTCTTCTTCTCGTTTGTGAAGTTCTGTTCAATGTAACTTTCAAATGAAAGGAGAAAAGAAAAAGTGCCTTTCACTGGTGATTTAGATCACAAATTGATCAAAAAGCAGTGATGAATACATGCAGTTATTCTGTAGAGATCATTTCTTCATCAGTTTTAGAGAAAAGGTAATAAATGGTGATAGAAGGTTTTGTCCACATGGCCCCGCCCTCAGTGCAGACGTAACGTGTTGGTGTAAAGAGTGAAACTCTTCTTTAACAGTACCAGAGGTTTGTTTAAAGATGATTAGAGTAATTATTAACCAGCATTAATCCAAACAGTGCAGTTCAGTGTTACATTAAAATCATAAACCATGCAGTAATACATTTATAAATAAAAATACTCACACAGCTCTTCTGGAGGCTTTGACCACTGGCAGCAGCTTCAGAAGACATTCCTCTGATCGGTCATATTTACTCAAATTAAACTCATCCAGCTCCTGATCTGAGTTCAGTAACACAAACACCAGAGCTGACCACTGAGCAGGAGAGAGTATGGTTCCCCTGAGACGACTGTAACCTCCTCTGTTCAGGTAAGTCTGTACTTCCTGCACTAGAGAATGATCATTCAGTTCATTCAGACAGTGGAACAGATTGATGGATTTCTCTGGAGATGGATTCTCCCTGATCTTCTCCTTGATGTACTCGACTGTTTCCTGTTTGCTGTGAGAGCTGCTTCCTGTCTGTGGCATTAACCCTCGTAAGAGAGTCTGATTGGACTCCAGTGAGAGACCCAGAAGGAAACGGAGGAACAGGTCCAGGTGTCCGTTCTCACTCTGTAAGGCCTTGTCCACTGCACTCTTGAGGAGATCAGACATGTTTGACTTGTTGAGAAGATCAGACAGATTAATGGTTGGTTGTTCTGTTACATTTCTGCTGATGAAGGAGAGAAATGTGTATAAAGCAGCCAGAAACTCCTGAACACTCAGATGTACAAAGCTGAACACCTTCCCCAGGTGAAGCCCAAACTCCTCTCTGAAGATTTGGATACACACTCCTGAGTACACTGACACTTCTCTCACATCAATGCCACACTCTCTCAGGTCTTCCTCATAGAAGATCAGTTTTCCTTTCTCCAGCTGTTGGAAAGCCAGTTTTCCCAGTGCCAGGATACTCTCTCTGGTCTGCTGAGGATCAGGGTCACATTTCTGATGGTATTTTTGGTCCTTGTGTTTGATCTGAAAGATCAGGAAGTGTGTGAACATTTGAGTCAGAGTCTTGGGGATCTCTCCACTCTCTGCTTCACCCAACATTCTCTCTAGAACAGTGGCTGAGATCCAGCAGAAGACTGGGATGTGGCACATGATGTAGAGGCTTCTTGAAGACTTCATGTGTAAGATGATTTTATCAGCCAGGCTCTGATCACTGATCCTCTTCCTGAAGTACTCCTCTTTCTGAGGATCACTGAACCCTCGTACCTCTGTTACCTTTTCTGCACACTCAGGAGGGATCTGATTGGCTGCTCCTGGTCGAGAGGTTATCCAGAGGAGAGCAGAGAAAAGCAGATTCCCCTTGATGAGGTTCGTCAGCAGCACATCCACTGAGGCTGACACTGTCACATCACACAGTCTCTCATTCTTCTGGAAATTTAGAGGAAGTCGACACTCATCCAGACCATCAAAGATCAACAGCACTTTGTAGGAGTCTATTAATTCTAGTTTTCTCATTTCAGGGAAAAAGTGATGAAGAAGATCCATCAGACTGAGATGTTTCTGCTTCATCAGATTCAGCTCTCTAAAGGGAAGTGGAAACATGAAGGTGACGTCCTGATTTGCTTTTCCTTCAGCCCAGTCCAGAATGAACTTCTGCACCGAGACTGTTTTTCCAATTCCAGCAACCCCTTTCGTCAGCACACTTCTGATGGACTTGTCTTTAAAGAGATCATTACATTTGATGGGTGTCTCCTGTGCTGCTGGTCTCCTGGACGCTGTCTCAATCTGTCTCACCTCATGTTCATTATTGACGTCTCCACTCCAACCCTCTGTGATGTAGAGCTCTGTATAGATCTCATTCAGAAGTGCTGAGCTTCCATGCTGTGAGATTCCTTCATTAATTCTTTTAAACTTCTCTCTCAGGCTGGATTTCAGCTTTGTCTGATACACAGAGGCCACAGACTCTAATAAACAAAGTAATAAGATGTTTTAATGTAAAATCACTGAACACAGGATTAAATGTAAAATTGAAATGCTGCTGTTCATTCCTGATTCATGTAGTAAATATTCCTGAAGGAACAGGACCATTGTACAGAGTCACCACAAGCTGGACCACGAACAGAACAGAAAAGCAGCAGATGTACATGATACTAAACTCAAACTTCAAACTAAAAGTGTTCCTATCTAAAACTATTTCCTTTCTCTAAAGTGGACCTGATGGAATAAAGCCATGACTCAGAGCTCTTACTGTTGTGCAGTGTGTTAGCGAGATCTGTGTGGTTCATGTTCTTCAGGATGTGCAGTGTGATCTTCAGCGCTACCTCTCTGACACTGTGCAGATCCTCCTCATCCTCCACCTCCCTCTCAGTGCATGCTGGGTAATCTGGACTCAGGAGCTTCCTAAATGTCTTCAGCTCATTCTTTATCAGAGTGATGACTTTGTGTTCCAGCTCCTGCTTAGAAACACACAGGAACACATCTAAATATTATAATGTTACACACTTAGAGATGCTTTTATTTTGTGAAAAGAATAAAAGTCTCTTTCTATTACCACAGTTACAGCTGAAATTCTGTCCAATTACCCATAATGCTGCTGCACATTATTAAATCTGTAAATTGTCATGATCTTAAATAAAAAAAAAAAACCTGCAACCTGCTCACACACAAGTTACACACATTAAAAAGACACACACCTTGAATATGGAGTCCAACTGATTTCTGCTGAGGTTTGATTTCTTCTGTTGTGGTCTGTGAAGAAATAAAACACATGATGTAATATAGACTATATGTATTCATAGCTGCACAACACACACTAATAAATACAGAGACAGATATATAACACTATCCTCTTAACACAATACACTGATTTCAGGATTTCTCACTGACACTAACATGTTTATGAATAAAATAGTCATCTAGTCATTAATGTCCCAGGTGTAAATGTTGCTGTGTAGCACCACAGACCCTCCAGCTCAGGGACTGCAGGCTGAACTGAACTCTTAAAGCAGTTTTCCTCACTGCCAGTCTGAGAGCTGCAGCACTGCACAGTTTAGTGTTTTACTGCTTCAGAATGAGACCAGTGAGTTTGATCAGGTGGAACATTGCTGTAAAACACCTCACTGTACTGACCTCACATCAGGAGAACTGGCTCCGTCTCTGAAGGTAAGTGGTTGCTCCATTGATCAGTCACTCTTCATGGACACACAGCTGGGTTCTGGTGAGTCTGATCTCTTTCCCTCCTTCATTCTAGAATTAAACAGAAATATCAGCAATAATTAATACTCTGCTGTCTCAGCACTGTTACACAATGTGTTCATCATTAAACACCAATAATTCCATCTTTTTAATTCAGCTCCAGTCTGCACACTTATTCAAACAGGAGACACACCTCATACCTCAGGAATTACACTGATGTCAGGAGTCCCAATCACAGATAACTGACTCAGCTGGGTCTTAAAGCCTGTAGAATTCACCGACTCAAAGCTACGCTGCTCTTCTCCACATTGCACAGTCCTTTTTACTCTTCTCTCAGTGAATGATTTCTCTAAACTGTTCTTAGATCAGATCAGTGATATATTCACTGCTATTAAACACCTTAAAGCAAACTTTAGTTCCTCTGTTAACTAGTGAGTGTTTAGAGATACAGATCTGTTCCATGAGACGGTGTGTATTTATTGCTGGTGAATGGAAAAGTTACTCACCTCTCGTCTCTCTTTAAGTCCTGTTCTCCAGACACACTCATGTTGGAGGTCATGTCTCCTTCTCCAGATTACAGCAGGACACACGTTTACTTCACTGCAACATCGGCGTGTTAAATCAAACCCTGTATCAGCACAGAGTTCACTTACAGGAAATAGTCACTGTATCAAGTCATAAAACAACCTGTGTACATTCAAACTTCAGTACAAACGCACAAAACTCTTCTGCATCTAGTGTACATTCAGTGTGTTTATATATTATAGCTTTAGATGTAGATACTCACTGTGTTTTTACTTTTGAAATGGTGTATTTTCCTCTCCACACTAAATGGAGACTGACTTTCACTTTCACTTTCACTGTCTACCTGTTTATTCTGCGGAGGGGGGGGGGGGCAGTGAGGTAGGGTAATAAATACACACACACACACACACACACACACACACACACACACACACACACACACACACACACAGAGAGAAAGAGAGATATGGTTTGTTATCATACAGCTTTCTGATCCATCGAGCAAAGGCCTGTAAATACTGAAAGTATAAGCCTGAAAACGCTGCAAATACAGAGAACAGAATTAAAAGTCTGGTAAAATCTACATCACACACATTATCATTTCACTACCTTCATTTATTATCTCGTGGCTTCATTCAGCACGAACAACTGTCACTGAGCTCTATACAAATATATAAACTAAAATAAAATAACAGGAAGTAGAAACACTCAGCAGATCATTAGATAAAGAAGCAGAACTCATACACTGAGTAAGTTTACTTAAATATTTGCAGAAATGTATTTTTTCTGGTTTTCCCCTTAATGAGAGCGAGTATCCTGATATTAGTGAGGATTGGTATGTAAGTAGTTTTTGTGTGAATAATGAATGTTACTCAGAATAAAAGTGATGATGGAGAGTAAGTTAAACACATTGGTCAGACGAGTAACTAAGCCAGTGTTTCCCAATCGAGGTTCTGTCTGATGAGAGCAGGGGTGTGTGTAAAAATCCTTCAAACATTTTCTAAAATGATCAAATGTGTAGAAAACATTTAATATAGATGAGAAATATCTGATGTCTGAAATAATAACACAGACACAGAAATAATAAGACAGATACACACTCATAACAATAATAATAATAAATTATATAATAATAATAATAATCATATAAAACCCAATAAACCGTGACATTATCACTTGTCTCATTACAACAACACACAGCTATAAATATGAGAACATGTATAAAACTGAACTAAACAACCTCAATTTATTTTATTCATTCTATTAGATTTTTATTAAACATGGACCTCCACTTTCATTAAATAGACTTATTATTTATTGTAGGCTCATTTTGTAAATGTTAACAATTACTGTAGACAGTCAAAAAGTCGAGCTTCCTGCAGATGTCATTTCTCACATTTACAAAACCAGGTGATTATTATATTCTCCCATCAGTGTAAATATCTCTTTATGTATAGAGAGAAAATAAAGATATTACAGAATGATCACTCTGTATGTTCACCATCAGTGTAAATATCTCTTTATGTATAGAGAGAAAAGAAAGATATTACAGAATGATCACTCTGGATGTTCACCATCAGTGTAAAGGTCTCTGCGTATAAAGACAGCAGAATGAGGTGTAATCACTGTGTCTGATGGTGTAGTGTAGTGACTGTGTTTATTTGTGAAGATACTGATGAATGAAAACATGGTGCACCCCAAAAAACTTTCAGTTTTGGCTTTATTATCTCAGCAGTATGTACAAAGCAAATCCAAATCACTATTTTAAAAACCTTTCCATGAATTTTGTGCCATCTGGCTCTCTCTATGGTACTTTCCGGCAAGAGTCGCCTCCAAGTCATTCATTTCCGGATCCGGCGCCATGCAGACCGCCATGAGAAATGAAGCCTCACGCACTCAACACGCTCGACCGCACACTCCGCAATGACATCATTTTTGCCGGACATGTCGAGTATAAACCAGGCTTAACGCTGTCTAGCATCAGTGTTTGTGTAGGCTGCACAAATTTTTTGAAAATATTCAAAGGGTGCCGTGACTGAAAAAAGGTAGGGAAACGCTGCTCTAAAAAAATCATAGAAACATGCACTTCCTAAACTGGGCCACATGATGGCAGTCACGATCCATCCAGAGCAATGGATGAAATCTCCATGCTTCCATCCATCTATTCTCTGTACCGCTTATTCTACACAGGTCACGGGGAGCCTGGAGCCTATCCCAGGGGATTCAGGCATGAGGCAGGGGACACCCTGGACATGGTGCCAACCCATTGCAGGGCACAATCTCACACTTTGGACAATATAGAGATGCCAACCAGCCCACAACACATGCCTTTTGACTGGGGAGAAAACCGGAGTACGTGGAGGAAACAAAGCATGCGGAGAACATGGAGGCGAGAATCAAACCAACAGCCCCGTAGGTGTGAGGTGAACGTGCTGAGCACTTTCCACTGTGCCCCCTGAATGAAATATGAGTTTCATCAATAATTATCCTAAAGGGGAAAAAGGAGAGAGATATTAATATTAATATGGCTAAATACTACAAACATATAAACACCATTATTAAAAGATAAATTACAGAATACCGCTTCTGGGAAATTGCCGTTCCCGAGTTTGGCCACAGGAGGGCAGTCATGCTCCATCCAGCACAACACACAACGCCGCCTAAAACAGAGGTAGGTTTTGGGTATTTTACACAAACAGAGCTCATCAGCATTATTACTGTTTATTGTATTATTTTGACATAAAAATAATACATTGTGGGCAGTGGTGGCTCAACGGTTAATGCTCTGTATAAGCCCCAGTGCTGCCACTGTTGAGGCCTTGAGCAAGGCCCTTAACCCTCTCTGCTCCAGGGTCACCGAATCACAGCTGACCCTGTACTCTGACCCCAACTTCCTAACAAGCTGGGAAGAGAATTTCACTGTGCTGTAATGTATAATTGACAAATAAAGGTTTCCACTTCTATCTTCTGACCATTATAATTATTAATTAACCATTTATTATGGTGTTGTTGTTTTTTTTTTATGCACCCATGGTGGAAACATTTCCTCTTTGGGGAAATTTATATCTATATTCTGCTTAATTGATAGAAACCCAAAAAGTACAAATTCCAGTCACGCTAGTATTGCTTTGTTGGTCATTTGATGCAGATTCACATAATTTATTCCGGGGCACCACCAAAAATGATGCTACTGAACTTCTACAGACTTGAGGAAGTATGTGATTGCAGCTGAAGAAAAAATAGGAAGCATTTGCCAAATTTGATACTGAACGAACTCTGGAATTTCTTACTTTTGTTGCTTCAGGACAAGATTCAAGAGGACAAGTGCTGGCTCAAATTTAGCCTATTACCCAAAAACACTTAAAATTCAACTTAGAAGCCAATACTCACATCTACCTCTGAGCCCAGTTGGAGATAGAAAAAAAACACCAGCCGTGAGTGAGAAGAAGCAAGGGTCCAGCTTTATTGGTTCCGTTCCACTACACGAGATCCACACCGATGAGAATTCTCAGAAGTGATCTGATACCCTGAGCTTAAGCTCCAGTATTTATACTGTACTTACACAGTAAATAACCCATATGTTTCAAGAAGACTATGATATCACTACCAATAGGGTTAAAAAAGAGCTCATCTACATTACTCTTATGTTCCAGAAAAGGGCCATTCCACTTACACATAGAATCAAAACCAGGGGTTTTCAAATTACACATAAAATCAAAACCAAGGGATTTCCAATAACCCAGAAAATCAAAACCAAGGGATTTCTAATAACCCAGAGAATCAAAACCAAGGGATTTGAATAACCCATAAAATCAAAAGTGGAGAGACAAAACAATCTAGAGTGACCTCGGTCTTACTATTATCTCACGGGGGGGCAGCTTGACTCAGCCACCTTTATAAATGGCTCCTCATGGTTCTCTCTTAAAATTAAGGCCTTCCTTGCGAGCCTGCATTTCTAGTTTATAATTTATTTTCATATTTGCTCTATATCTCTATTTTATATATAGATATACTGCTTGAAAAACGGTTTACTGTATTTCCTACTTCATAATATCATCATATCATTATATTACTCTTCTACTGTCCTACATATCCTATTATTCTGTTTTTTATAAAGAGTATATATATTATTATTATAAGATAGTACCCTTATAATATCTTAATATTCCTTTTTATTATTCTTATAAAGTTATAGTAGTATGTGAGAGAGAGAGAGAGTAGAGAACCCTAACCCTAACCCTAACCCAAACCCTAACCCAAACCCTAACCCTAAAAATAAGTGGATGTCGAAGATCTCAAAGAAGAATAACTTTATTACAGCGTGGCAGTGACAAAGTACATGAAGCACTTTGAGAGTCAAAGTGAACGCCTGAATAATATCAACACAGACATTTATACTGTTTCAAACCAGGTTTTCTGTATGTAATGTAAATTAAGGATAGCATTTGATTCGAGCACTTTCTCTTCTCACAGTACGGATGTTACAGGTGTGACCCCAAATGGTGAGGTGAAAGGATTATCGAGACAAATGTCTTTCTGAATGCTAATTACGGCCACATAGCCCTTTTGTCCAGGGATGGTTCTTGATGTCCCACTGCTGCTCTCGTGCTATAACTGTGTGAATGTCACTTTAGGTGATATTATACACATATTTCTGAGACCCAGATAAATTGTCCCTTTGATTTCTTCTGATTGTGGATACGATACAAAATATCATGCTGCAGTCTTACAGGTGGAATCAACACTGGAGTGTCACCACATCTGTACACTAACATGTTGTCCTGTGCATCATGCTCGGCAAACAGACCGTCTACAATAGTTTGTCCGTTGCTCTTCGGTCCGATTGCTTCTGTCACTGAAGGGTCACTCTGAGTGCTTTTCAGGCCTACCGGTTCTCTAATGTTGTTAGCTGCAATTGATTTTAGCCCTGTGACACCTGAAAATGTTATTCCTTCCACAGCAGCTTTCTTTGCTAGCTCATCAATTATTAAATTACAATCAGCATGTTTGGTCTGAGGACAGGCCCAATTAGGGTTAATGATGGAGAAAGGCAAGGTCTATTAAGAGACAGATGTATAGACGATGACGATTGTTTACATAAAATAAAATCGGAACTAAGGCAATTAAATGACGAATGGTTTTTAAAAGTGCAATTACAGGTGGATATTGACACAAACTATACAGGAAACCACAAAAAGTTATAAAAGAGCTAAAGAGCAGGAGAGCTGATAGAACTAGATTAGAGACAATTTGGGCAATATTGTTAATAACAAGAAAGATAAGAGATATCATAAGAAAAAGATGTCAAGCAGCCTCAAGTAAAATAAACAAACAGATTTTTTTAACGACGTGCTCACCATTAAGAAATATAGACACACAACATTTAGAAAACCCCATTAAGGAAGAGGATGTATTAGAAGAAATTCTGCAGTTAAACGAGGGGAAAAGCCCGGGACCTGACACACTCCCAGCTGAATTTTATAAAGTGTGTAAGATCTCTTAAGTGATTTATATAATGAAGGACTACAGGAGGGAACTTTAAATGAATTGTTTTACCGTTGTGTAATTTCATTAATATATAAAAAAGGAGACCCGACCGAACTTGATGACTGGAGATCAATAGGGTGAAGACAGCTAAAATGGGCCACTTTTTGATAAATGGTTTGTAATACCATCAAATAAGCTATACATAATATGATATTCTTGTAAATTAGCACGGGTCTCTCTCTCTCCTCTCTCTATATATATATATATTAAAATGTGAAAAAGTATCATTGTTTTAAAATTATGAGGGTTAGAGTATCTGCATGTATCCTCTTGAGCCACAACACAATGTTCAGGCAAATTGGGCCAGCTGTTCAGTTAAATGGGCCAATATAAAAAGATAACAACACATTTTAACAGTAAATTGACACTACTGTGTTCAGTGTGCCATAGCAACAACACTGGAAATATATTTCATTTAATAGAAAGCACATCTTCTCCACAGCTCTCGTGGTACAATGAGTTGCACTGACAGCAGCACACCCTAAATGTTCCTGCTGCATTGAATGCTGAAGGACTGTCGTGGTCTCTTGTTTCAGCAGTAACCTATACACAGGGTTTACCCACCTCCCCAACCACACCGGTAGAGCAAAACTGATCTAGCTGGTTAAGGTAAAATGGGCCACTATCTAAAATGTCTTATTTTACAAAAATCAAAGTTTCTTTTTAAATTTAAACATTGTATTTGACAGAGTCTTTCAAAACATTGTTCATAGAGCTTTTGCTTCATTGGTAACTTATAATTGCTTTATCACCCTTATTAATAATGAATGATATTTACTATGCTATGATCACTTACCATACAATTTCTCTGACATGCTTCATATAACACTCTGCCCCGCCCACTTTAAGAACCTTAGACCAATCAAAACTATTGTCAACTAGTGTTGTTGAAACAATGTAAGATCCGTTATTGTGATTGGCTGTAAAAACTTAAAAGGTTATGAGGCTCCAACCTTATCAGGCCCATTTTACATGATGGCCCATTTTAGCTGACATCACCCTAAGTTTAATGAATTTTGACTATAAAATCATCACTAAAATAATCGTAAATCGGATGAATGACACGCCAAATAAAATAATAGAGATCGAGCAGACGTGTGCGATTAAAGGCAGATACATGTGGGATAATTTGGGAGCAGCAAGAGAACTTATTATAAACGCACCGGATAAAAATTTCTTTATTGTGGGCTTGGCCAAAAAAAACATTCGATCTAATATCGCGAGAATATTTATGGTGTGTGATGGACCATTACGGCTTTCCGGAGAAGTTTATTAACATGATTAAAACACTGTATAAAAAATCTAAGATCAACGTTAACGGATGTTTGACTGATGTTTTGAAATTGACTGAGGGGTAAAACAGGGCTGTCCTTTAAGCACAGCACTTTATATTATCACAATCAGTTCTTTATTACACAAGATTAAAAACGAGCCGAGAATACAAGGAGTCACAACATCAACCGGGAAAGTAATTAAAATTACTGCTTATGCAGATGACATTACAGTTTTAATGAAAAGAAAACAGAATTAGACACAATGAATAAACTTTGTTTGGATAGACTGGGTTCATTTATGCAGCAAAAGTATTTATAAAAAAAGAACTGAATATGAATACGGAGGTATGGTAGAATATTAACACCTCACAATAACTGAAAGTGAGCAGTGTATTAAAATATTAATACAAAAGATATCACAGAACATGTTGGTGATGTTGTATGGTTAATAAGTGTTAATAGATTAGCGGTTCGGTGTATAGTTAAATGGAGCTGTTTTGTTACCATGACAGAATTTCCTGTTAATAACGGTAATGAGGAGGAAACCACTGACCACCTTTTAATACACTGCTCATGCTCAGCGGAAATATGGCAAAAACTGAAAAACATTGGACTGGATATAAATATATGTGAGAAAACCATGAGGTATGAAATTTTTCATCCAAAAAAAAAAGTAAAATACATTTACTGGTTTGTTATATGCACCGTCAATTATAAACTCTGGAAAACAAGGTGTAATATGATTATTAATCAGTGCCACATCCCTGCTGAGAGGGTCTTTAAACAGATTGTGAGTGAATTACAAAGACAAAAGAAAAACGGCAGAATAACAAAAAATAAACACCCATGGACTTTATTGTGTTTTTGAAGAGATGTGAGGTGTAAATATGTGGTAAATTGGTGTAAATGTAAATATGGCATAAATTGATGTGACCACAAGTGTAAATATGTGGTAAATTAATACATGTGTGCGATTTAACTGTATCGAACTACTGTGACATACAAATGTCAATAAGTCTATGTAATGATTTGTGAAATCTCTCAATAAAGCTTTATTTGAAAACGGAAGGCCTGTTAATACTCTGTTCTAACAGAATCCACAGTACACTGTACATAAGGCTTTGCAGCATCTGGATAATTGTACTGTCTGAGAGAGGGTGGGTCACCTCCGTGAACCTTCACTTCCATCACACTAGTATCAACACAGCCACAATCCTGCTTTGGATTAACAAAAACACCTCTGATCTGATCCAATCGTTCTGATCATTCAGAATCTTCCAGCGATAACAAGGTATGTAAGTCATAATCCTCGGCCTTTTTGATCACATGTACATCAAAAATCTCCACAAGCTTATCTTTACTCTGAGGATTACGCCAAATGCAATTGTTGCCATAGTCAATGATATAGCCACGCTTAATCATAATGTCTGAACCTAATATATCGTGACCATCACCACTTCTACTGCACCAGGCTTTGTCTTTGAAATCATCTTTGGCAGTTTGGAACGGCATATTTTCTGTCTAGGATGCAAGAGAAATTGTTCCGTCAAACCTTTCTAAAGTTATTGTGTCTTTACCATTGTGTAGGGGATTGTCAGAATGAAGAATTGTTAATGAAGCACCAGAATCAACTAACCAATCATCGCTTCGGCCTCCAACAGCGACATTTACGATTGGCCTACTGTGATTATCTTGTGACATTGTGCTACATGTGAAATGGAGGCCTGTAATCCCTATGCTGAAGAAGACATGGCTTTAAAGCTCTGCTTCTCCATGTGAGCACACAGTACCTCATTCTCCTTGCTCAGTCTGTTAACCGCAGCCTGTAACTGGTTAAGATCAATGTTAGGAGCTGTTCTCCTAGAAAAAACTTTGCATTCCCTAGAATTGTGTCCCTCTTTGCCACATGAATAGCACACTGGGGGGTTATCAGGGTTAGGAGGAGGTGGGCTCTCCTTTTTGTCTCCAGTAGCATGGCCCTGGTTTATCCTGGAAACCTTGCGACCTCCATTCGGATAGGGCTTTATAATGCCTATTGCTGACATGGGATAAGATTTCTTTGAAATAGCATTAATGTTATAAAACTGTGTCATTTTTGCAATAATGTCACTATACTTGGAGAGATGTGTCACATGCATTGCCACAGCAGAATGAGTGAGTGGGTCACACTTGCTAAGTAGGGCAGATTTGACGCTGACATCATCCTGAGTAATATCAGGATTACCACTGAACGTTTTAAACGCCTCCAATAACCGTTCTGAAAATGCCACTGGGTGGTCCCCTTTCCTCATGGTCATCTCAGCTATTTTATCCCAGTCAACTGACATCATTCCTAAAACTTCAAGCAATCCCTGTTTCCTTTCCAATGTATTTGCAGTTCTGACCTTCACTTTCTCATGTAAGGCTCCGGACAGAGTATCGGGCAGACACAGAGTCAGAACCACACATGCGTCACCATCTGTAAAGTTGTATACATCTGAATATTGCTCCAGGTTTTTCCAGAACTCTAAAGGATTCTGTTTGATGGGGTCAAATTTTCCAATATTCTTAATCACAGCTTCTAGTTTGTTTAGATTAAACCCTCTGACCATCGTGTGTCATTGGCCCCTCCCCTTCTTCACTATTATGCATGGTAGTAGTGGAGTGAACTGGTGCCATGGGAAATCTAACTGTGAAGTCAGAGTGTTGACTACTGCTAAATGGGTGAGAGGATCTCTCTCCCAACCCCCATCACCGACTTCCTGAAAACCTGAAACTCTGTTACAAAGCATGGCACCCACAGATCTCTCAAAGGTGTTTTTCTCAACTGTACTATTTATCATAAATTGACAAGCAGCCTGTGCTTCATCCAACTCACGGGACAGTGTTTCAACGGATGATCTAAGCATGCTATTGTTAGTTTTAAGACATGCAATATCCTTCTGCATTCTGATCTTTTCCTCTTTCCAGATCTTTTCACTAGCCTGGTACATTTTAGTAGGAATTAAGCCGTGACTGAGTCTAGAATGAAGCCGCGCATTTTCTCCCTCCATTTCATCTAGTTTTCACTTAGTCACTTTATATGAGGCAAAAACCACTTGAAGCGCATTTGCAACTTTTCCTTTTTTATTTCTAGGCATTTGGGGATAATTTTCAAACCGGGAGATAGCCCACTCATACGGCTTATCAGCAACATTCTCTATCCCGTCATACATTCCCTGTGAGCCGTGTTTGGCGATGTATTTAACGATCAGCTCTTCCATTCTCAAACCTTATTGAATTATGTACTGCAATTCAATAGCTATTCACCCCTGTTCAATGACTACACGTTATCTTGCTACTTTAAGATATCTGTTAGTCTATTTATTCACAGCTCCAGTACATCTGATGTAAACAAACAAAACCTTGATCTCTCAGTGTTTCTTCGGGATAACAGCAGAGTCGGGAGACGCAGAACGTTTGGCATCATAGTGACAAATGCTGATTCTCACAGCTCGACATATTTTTTATGAAGTTTTCATTGCTCTACAAGACACAAATCCTCGTTTATTCCTTCCTTTTCCTCTTTTACGACTTTTTTTTTTTTTTACTTTTTGGTCCAATTTACTTTTTTTCCTGAATGTTTGGTTAGAACTTTCTGGAACATGGAGCTAATGCTAATTTAATATGTTCTGTCAGAAAGCCCACACAGTTTGCAGCATGCTGTGGACCCAAACAAATTCTTCAACATGCCCCCACTGTTAACTTCCCTACAGTCACCCCAAACACCACTTTCCCCCCTGTTCCCACCACCACTTTACCAGCAGCACCACCACCACCAGCAGCACACGGCTCGTTCCCAGAGATGCTGCAGAACTGGCAGCCGATGGACGATATGCCATGTGAGTGTATTCTTCTGCTTTCTGATTGACTTTCTTTTGTAGGTATTAATTTTGTAGAACATGTTTCCTCACTTCCCTTAACACAGTGTTCTCTTGTAGCACTGCCAGGCTGTCAGACTTTACGAGGAGCCTCCGGTAATCATCAGAACCAGATAGGGCCAGCTGTGATTTCCACTCAGCCATCTTATTGGAATTGTGTAGGTTAGGAATAAGACTAAGGATGGAGTTGTATAGTTTTGTAGTGTGTATCATTTGTAAATATTGTTAACTTCTTTATCATAGCCATGCTGAGGGAGGTGTTGACTAAATTAGAGATGGTGCTGGACCAACAAACTACTGAGATTGCTTCAACTACAGGAGGTCCAGGTGCAGCCTTTAGATATTAATGAAGATTTACTGCCCCTGCCAGACCTTCCTCAACTGCGTAGTCTGAAGCAAAGGATGCAACAGAGCCCAGATTATAAGCAAAAACTGGTGAGATTTTTTTTTTCTTTTTTGTTAAGAATTGCTTGCACAATTACACAGCGACTGAGAGCATTTCTTTTTTCTCAAAAGGACACACTCGTACTCAAAGCACAACGTTCGACACCACTTTGATATGAGGGAACAGTTATGACCTAATCTTTGGTAGAGGAGGAAAACATGGAAAACCCACAGGGCAGGGTAACTGCAGGAGTAGTGAGAAGCACTGACACAGTTGACCAGGCATTACATGTTTATTAATTATTTATTTTTATATTAGTGTATATTATTTTTGTTTTTTAAATCGGTTTCAGGTAAACTGGTTGGCGCTTATTGACAGGGTGGATGTGCTCGACTACACCTGGCGCATATTGAAGAGGGTGCTAACTCCCTGGAAAAAAAACCTCAATTGGAGGGGAATCAATGGAAAAACGTCACTGTCCGCTCTCCAACTCGGAGAGGTCGTGATTGGTAAGTATATGTGTTTACATACAGCATTAGCTGTCTCTCTTAGTTGATATGTAAGGGGTAATTCATGGCTAGATGTGCATTAAACGATTTTAATGCATGATGTGGAGGAAATGAACCACTTGTTTTACCCCGCTTATACCATGGTCTTTTCACAATTAATAACGTTAAAGCTGTCATTGGTTTAGAAGCACAAACTTTGATTAGAAGTTTAAAATAACCGTTAATTTCCATAAGTTAGGTCGTTAGATCTGGAATTTTGTCTGAAATAAATCGGACACAGAGATACATTAGTGTGATAAGATTTATATTTAGAAATTATAACGGTGATCAAACTGGCTGGAACTACCTGTGCAATAAACAGTTATAATGCACACCTTCCAGCCAATCAGAATCCAGTATTCACACTGACCATGGTATAAGTGTAATTAATGCTTAAGATTCATAATGACTGTACGATATGTATTGCTTTATTCCAAAGTTGCAGTTCATAGAAACCTCCTCACGGCTAATGCTGCAGAGATGGAGGTCGAGGGGACCATGACGAGGTGGCTCCAGCTGGAATCAGATCGAGAGTGTGGGCGAGAAGACTTTTGCAAAAGGAAGGTATGTAGAGTGTTTTAACTGTGGTGTTTTTTTTTTTGCGCTATTTGTTAATTTGTTAAAATGTTCATATTATATTCTATTTGTAATTGTTTATAAAAGTCCTTGCTGTTTTTAAGTGGTTGAATTTGTTTGTGTGTGTGTGTGTGTGTGTGTGTGTGTGTGTGTGTGTGTGTGTGTGTGTGTGTGTGTGTGTGTGTGTGTGTGTGTGTGTGTGTGTGTGTGTGTGTGTGTGTGTGTGTGTGTGTGTGTCTGTTGGTAGCTGGGTGGGTATACAGTTGCGGTAGAAAGTTTACATACCCCTTGCAGAATTTACAAAATCTTAATACTCTTAACAAAATAAGATTGATCATAAAAATCCCATTTTGTTTATTTTGTCCTGTCCTGAATAAACTATTTCACATAACAGATGTTTACATATAGTCCACAAGACAATAGTTGAGTTTTTTAAAATTACCCCATTCAAAAGTTTACATACCCTTGATTGTTAATACTGTGTGTCGTTACCTGGATGACCCATGACTGTTTTTATATTTTGTGATAGTTCATGAGTCTCTTGGTTGTTCTGAGCAGTTAAACTGCCCACTGTTCTTCAGAAAAATCCTCCAGGTCCTGCACATTATTTACTTTTGCAGCATATTCTGCATATTTGAGGATTTTCCAACAGCAGCTATATGATGTTGAGATCCATCTTTTCACACTGAGGAGAACTGAGGGACTCGTACATGACTATTACAAAAGGTGCAAACGTTCACTGATGCTCAAGAAGATACATTAAGAGCCAGGGGGGTGTAAATTTTTGAACAGGATGATCTGTGTAAATTATTAGTTTGTTTAAAGACCTTTTTTTTAAATTATTTTGTACTGCCCTTCAGAAGCTAAATAAGATACTTACATATCTCCCAGAAGACCAAATAACAATTTAGACCTGTTCAAAAGTTTACACCCCCTGGCACTAATGTTCACTTCTTGAGCATCACCGAACGTTTGCACCTTATGTAATAGTTGTGTACGAGTCTGTCAGTTGTCCTCAGTGTGAAAAGATGGATCTCAACATCTCAACAAGAAACTCATGAAGAACGATCACAAAACATAAACACAGTCGTGGATCATCCAGGTAACGACACAGCATTAAGAATCAAGCGTATGTAAACTTTTGAATGGGGTAATTGTTATAAATTCAGCTATTATCTTGTGGACTATATGTAAACATCTGTTATGTGAAATAGCTTATTCAGGACAGAACTAAATAAAGAACAACATGGGATTATGATGATCAATCTTATTTTGTTAAGAATATTGAGTGTGTGGGCCAGTTTTTGACCCAGGCATATACTGGGCCAGAACTTAAGCAAGTATGTGGCCCACAAGTGGGCCAGACAAATCTTGCTATCTGGGTTGGGTTCGTTGGAGTCAAAGTGAACCTCGAATAATATCAACACAGACATTTATACTGTTTCAAACCAGGTTTTCTGTATGTAATGTAAATTAAGTTTCATCCTAAATGTAAATTAAGGATAGCATTTGATTCAATCACTTTCCGTTCTCACAGTATGGATGTTGTTACAGGTGTGACCCCAAATGATGATGGGATTATCGAGACAAATGTCCTTCTGAATGCTAATTACAGTCATGTAGCCCTTTGTTCAGGGATGGTTCTTGATGTCCCACTGCTGCTCCCATGCTATAACTGTGTGAATGTCACTTTAGGTGATATTATACACATATTGCTGAGATCCAGATAAATTGTCCCTTTGGTAATTCTGCCTTTTTGGGGAACAAGCTTATCCTAACAAACTTCGGGGTGGAATCTGCTGAGAGGCAGTCTGTAATTTCTTACAATTCTGTTTCCAAGAAAATCTCGACTTCTGAATCTTTCTTTTTGATAGGATCAGAAATAGACTGAAGAGTTATTTAAATATTCAAATTAACAGATCTCAAGATGGTTCCAAATTGTTGATTATTTTCAAACTTCTTGTCATTTGCTGACTTGTCACGTTGTCCTATTTTTTAGAAGACATTTTTGTGTCCTTGTTACATGCATTTGACCCATATCCTTCTTCTGGAATTTTACCCTTGTGTCACAGTTTGGCTGCATTTTTCATGGATTTACCCTGCATGTTTTCTATTTTCATTTACAAGTACTTCTTGTCACTAGCACTTCTCGTATTGTTCTCTGCTTGATATATCGCTTTGCTTGTATCTTTCTCATTTGTAAGTCGCTTTGGATAAAAGCTTCTGCTAAGTGAATAAATGTAAATGTAAGTATGTTTTGAGGTGTAGTCCTCCCAAAAGCTGTAGGGAAGAAAGATTTAGTTTTTTGGTGATCCGATAAACATAATGGCCTTCATTGTCGACACAGACGATGCTAGAGCCATAAAACTCACCTCCCTCTTCTTACTTTTAACCAGCTGGTCCCAAAGTAATTTATAGTGGGTGTACAGTGCATCTGGAAAGTATTCACAGCGCTTCACTTTTGACACATTTTGTTATGTTACAGCCTTATTCCAAAATGGATTAAATTCATTATTTTCCTCAAAATTCTACAAACAATACCCCATAATGACAATGTAAAAGAAGTTGGTTTGAAATCTTTTACAAATTTATTTAAAAAAAAAAAAAAAAAAAAAAAAAAAACACATGTACATGAGTATTCACAGTAGGTAAGTACGCGGTTTGGGACGCAGCCGTGCTCTCTTGTTTGCAGTGAAACGGTTGTGCACTGCCATGTGTGATTGTGTCCTGTCGCAAAATCCGGTGAAAACTCCCACATGACATTAATAGTGTGAGTGAGGTGTGTTAAAGTCTGTAACGCACGTCGATAATGCGACTAAAACAGGAATACGCCACGTCTTATTTCTATTTGTGTTTACTTCAGTTATGACTTTAATCAGATTAAGGTCATCAATAATCTCTGTTCACATGCTACATTCTTAATCAGAGTATCGTCTCAATCGGGTTAATATCGGATTATTGTTGTCCATGTGTCACGTCTCAAAGATGGGTACAGAAGCAATCGCAGATTTTAAACGTTTTATTTAATAAACCAACAAAACACAAAAGATACTATGACTAATGCAAAACACTGTGGCAAGGACTAAACATAAACTAACAGAACCAAATCACGGTAACATGGACAACGGTAATGTAAGACAAACGTAAGACAAGGAAGCAGTGCAAACAGTGGCTATATTATAAGCGTGCTTGTTAACAGAAATGTGATTCAGGTGCAGGTGGTCATGTGACACTGATGTAGTACAGTGCAGTGGCTGATGGGAACTGAAGTCCAGAGTACCTTCTTGATATATGAGACCATGTAAACGTACTGATAGACATGTACACACTTTAATCACAGTATTAATGTCCTGTGGGAGTTTTTGCCACATGTTGCCACAGGACACACACGGCAGTGGTCAACCTTTTGACGACAAAGAAGAGAGCACGGCTGCGTCCTAAACCATGTATTACCTACTATTTA
This sequence comes from Ictalurus punctatus, assembly GCF_001660625.3. Taxonomy (NCBI): domain Eukaryota; kingdom Metazoa; phylum Chordata; class Actinopteri; order Siluriformes; family Ictaluridae; genus Ictalurus; species Ictalurus punctatus. Next base: position 1,825,395 of record NW_026521088.1, read on the forward strand.
TAGTATAGTTTCAGAGGCATCCCACAGCTTCAAGCAGTCTATTAGCATGTATAACATGACATAATTAACTGCACTCGAAGCTTTTCGCAAAATTAAAAATGAAACACCCAAATCCGTATACGGTCCCATAACTGAAGATGAACTGTATGTTGATACGGGAAACCCTGGAGGGGACGGTGTGGTGTGGAGATGTTATAACGTGTGCCGCTAATCGATCTATGTTTGTTTATTCAGAATAAGGTCAATAATTAGATTATTGCTGTCCGTGTAAATGTACAGGTTGTAATGGAATACAGTTACAATATTTTGTGACCTTTTTGAAGCTTGAAAGCTAGTAGATCCATTGTTCAATTATCTATTACTGTTGTATGAAAAAGAGTAAGCAGGTTATTCTTCTAAATTTCTCAATTTGTGTTCCGCCGAAGAAAGTAAATGATAGACATTTTGTGGTATTTTTTTCTAGCTATGTTCGAAATTCCAAATTATTTTTGTTTGTCCTTGTAGAACACCAAATTGAAGTGTCACTCGAGAATGTACTGATGCTTGCTACTGGCCTGACATCACTTCCACCTGCTGGAATAGCACCGCTACCATGCATTGTGTTTTTTCCAATTCACCCTTCCCATTGGCAAATACATGCACAAACACCCTCAAGGTGCCACTCCTAGACACGTGTCCCCTTCTCTCTGTACCACGTTCTAAATATTCAAACAGCCCAAGAAAGAAAATTAGCTGTTTTCTGAGAGGATGAAGTGGCTCTTAAAAGAGCCTTTGTGTATATTAGACGGAGTTGTGGTTTACACTGCGCTCTCCGCGAATACGCCGGGCCAGCTGAATATCCTTGGGCATGATGGTCACTCTCTTGGCTTGCGCTGTCTAGTTTTGACATATCAAAAACAATACACGGAGTTTCGGAACTGTTTACCAGCATTATTATTATTATTATTATTATTATTATTATTATTATTTACTTTTTAAGGAACATACCCTCAATTCTTGACATGGAAATGTTGCTTGTAAGTTTACACTTGAAATAATATATCCAGATATCTGTACAGCTGCTTTGTGACAATGTCCATTATTAAAACACGCTACATAAGCAAACAAAATGGCGGCCGTGGCTCAGGTGGTTGAGTGGGTTGTCCACTAATCCACTAATCGTAGGGTTGGCAGTTTGATTCTCAGCCCACATGACTCCACATGCCGAATTGTCCTTGGGCAAGACACTGGACCCCACTGTTGCTCCTGATGGCAAGTTAGAGCCTTGCATGGCAGCTCTGATACCATTTGTGTGTGTGTGAATGAGACACAGTGTAAAGCACTTTGGATAAAAGCCATTTATTTACTTACCAAAATGCAAAGGTTAGATACAGCAATGATTCAATACAACTCCGTTAAATGAATACAGAGGCCTTCTCAGATACCACAAGGTTTAAAAACTCGACATTCACGGCGTCATAAACGGGGAAAATGGTCACGCATACCACCAGGACAGGTCTAGAACTTTGAACGCTGCTCCGATTTCACTATATATGTGTGCGCGCCGGCCAGCCAGACGGAAAGAGACACGGTATACAGACAGCACACCAAAATATTTAAAGCATATTCACACATGATGATGATGATCATGATGATAAATATACTGCTATGTATATTATATAACGTTAAAGTACACAAATTGATTTGTAATATGAAAATATTAATGTATTTCTAATGTTATTAGAAATTTCATTCTCATCACTGCTTCATGTGTTCCCTATGTGGCCTCATCTATTTCACTCAAGAATATCCACAAATAGGGAAGAACATTACAAAGATAAAGGTAATGTAAATGGCACACTTATATAGCGCTTTACACTGTGTCTCAACCCATTCACCCATGGCAACAGGAGCTGCCATGCAAGGCACTAGCTTACCATCGGGAGCAACTTGGGGTACAGTGTCTTGCCCAAGGACACTTCAACATGTGGAGTCACCCGGGCCAGGAATCGAACCGCCAACCCAACCGTGTGTGTGTGTGTGTGTGTGTGTGTGTACACTTTAACATTTCTGGCAGGCATTCTGAGTGATTTTTCAACATGAAAGATGGTGAGGCTAACACACACACTCACTCACTCACACACTCTCACATATATACACATACTCTCTCTCTCTCTCTCTCTCTCTCACTCACATACAAACACTCTCACTCACACTCTCTCTCTCTCACTCACACACTCTCTCTCTCTCTCTCACTCACAGACTCGCTCTCACTCACGCACACTCTCACTCACTCACGCACTCTCACGCTCTCTCACTCAGTCGCTCTCTCACTCCCTCCCTCACTCTCTTTCACTCACTCTCTCACTCTCACACTCACTCATGCTCTCACTTATGTTCTCTCGTGCTCTCTCTCTCTCTCTCGCGCACTCTCGCGGTCTCTCGCGTGGTCTCTCTCTCACTCTCTCTCTCACCCTCGCGCTCTCTATCTCACTCACTCACGTGCTCTCTCTCTCTCTCACTCACGCGCTCTCTCGCGCGCACTCTCGCTCTCGCACTTTCACTCTCACTCACACACTCTCTCTTGGTCATCCCCAAAGCCAGAATGCAGGCTCTGATGCACCTGGCCCATGCCAATCCGCTCGGGGCCACCTGGGGCAATAAACTCATTGGAGAAGCTGAAGGACCGCTTGAAGGCTCCTCAAGTCCACCCGGGGCCACGAGTATATACTTGTCATCATGGACTACGCCACCCGGTACCCTGAGGCTGTGCCACTACGCAAAGCCACCTCCCACAACATCGCCAGAGAACTGGTACTCCTGTTCAGTCGCATGGGAATCCCAAAGGACATTTTGACTTACCAAGGTACGCCTTTTATATCCAAACTAATGTCTGATCTGATCTGTGTCGGCTGTTACAGGTGAAACCCCTCAAGACGTCTGTCTACCGCCCGCAAACTGATGGACTGGACGAGACTTTCAACCAGACGCTAAAACAGATGTTGCGCCGGGTGGTAGACGAGGAAGGAAGGAACTGGGACCTCCTCCTTCCCTATGTGCTGTTCGCCGTCTGGGAGTGCCCCAGGCATCCACGGGGTTCACTCCCTTCGAGCTCCTCTTCGGACGGCGACCTCAAGGACTGCTAGACGTGGCCCGCGAAGCATGGGAGGAGCAACCATCCCCATTCCGCTTGGTCATCGACTACATGCAGGAGATGCAAGAGAAGACTCACTCCGACACTTGCACACTCACACTCTCTCTCTCTCGCTCACTCACTCACTCACGCACTCTCGCTCTCTCACTCACTCACGCACTCACTCACACACACACACACTCTCTCACTCACTGGCTACAGCGTTGCTCCACATCAAACAGAATTCATCTTTTGTCCGAGTCTGTAATTGTAGCACACCTGTACCCGACTTGCCACTCTCCTTTTAGATTGTTAGTTTTTGATAATCGAGTTGTATAACACAAGATACGATTTTCTGGATAAACAGTCGTTGAGGCATTACAGGGAAGCGTTACATTAAAACATGAATTTTACATGAATGTGTGTTATCATGAGGTTTCGTTTGTTTTATGGGGTCTGCATATCGACCAATTCTTTCTGGTCAATCCATGATGCGAATTTTGAGGGCCATCCGAGCCATCTAACCAAAACCATTGTTTTTCGGCCTTGTTTCTTCTTGTTTAAAATTTTTTTCCACTTTAAATGTTTTGTTTTTGTTCACAATTTTTTTTTTGTCATTTTGGGGGTTATGGTGGGCCTATTTTTAGGTCCATATAATGTTTTATACACCGCAGATTCATTTTCTTTGTTCACATCAATAGGTCTCATCTTAACGCTCCTGTGATAGTTGGCATTGTATCCATCCGTGATGTCTTGTAGAATATCAATATAGCATTTGGAGTTTGCAGCAGTTAAATATCTCCACATCCGCCCTTTTAAGGTTCTATTAAACCGTTCGACGATGCATGCTTTTAAATCGGTGGCTGTTGCAAAATGATGTATGTTGTACTTTTTTGTCATGCTTCAAAAATGTTTCTTTTAAAACCCCGTCTTTTAAATGTTTTTTTTTTACCACAAACAAAGACCCTGCATTTGAAGGAGTGTAATACACTTTTTTCATTTCTTCTGACATATCGACACTTTAGCCTCCACAAAAGAATAACTCAGATGGTCTTAAATGTAATGGTATTTATTTCAGTAAAAGAACACAAACGTTATCATACATCATCGAGGGAGTGTAGAAATTTAATACACATCAGTGTTTTTCACAACCATATATGTGATAAATATATGGATTATTTCACAGACAACAGTCTGCTCATTTCTCGACAGAAGGATTACACATAAATCATGCGCGTATAACATATAAAAAATGTCTACAATTCTAACACATCTGCCACATTGTCACAAGATCTAGTATTTTTGTCATAGAAGCCCAAATCGGATGGCATGCATTAATACACATATGCAATAAGTCAGACCAATCGCACACTGTACCTCACACAAGACACATCTGCTTCACAAGATTTGTTAAACGTCTCGGTTCAACATCGCATCCATTTACAGCGACAGGTACATCAGCACAGTCTGTAAGGCATTTGTACATCATGCTGGACATCTTGCACCTAATATGGCGCTTAAGCAGACTCTTTGCTAATCCTGTAGCACTACACGCATTTCCCATCTCAAACAACTGGTGCGATCCCCTTCCAGCTGTCCACGGCGTCATAGACGATGTGCTCGCTGCTGACATCCAAAAGTTTCTCTCTCACTTCGTGAAGCCTTTGCATGATGTACACTGCGTTGCGCAGCTCGTGCAGAAGGGCATCCACCAATCCTTGAACTCTCTGGGGGTTAATCCTCAAACCACACCAACTCAATAATTGAGCGATGAAATGTTTAAGTCCGGGTTTGACCAGATCACGCGATAGTTCCTCAAAGTATTTGTCAAAGAAATATGTGTCAGGTTCGAACAGAAACGCTTGTCAAATCTGACTTGGGTGATTCACTTCGCACCTAAAACAGAGCTCTTTCAGCTTTTTGTTGATAAGATGTTCCAGAAGGACCACGACTGTCGCTTTTATAATCTTGAATGCGTCAGATCAAATACAGCCGTCTGTGTCGTCAATACCGACGTAGGCAGATGCACCAGTTAACGTACCACTGATTCCTGTACAGAGTTGTGAGGAAACTTAGGCTGTGATATCCTAATTCCTTGCAGAAATTATTTAGCCAACTGTTGTCACATGTTTGTGGGAGGGATTCTATTGTTGTTGCATTCTCATCAGGCAAGGCCTGCGCTGTCTCCGGGGAGTTGCTGTAGCAGAATCTTGATGACATCTTGTATATGTGTTCACTGTAACCCCGTTTTAATCACTGCAGCATGAGGGCGGTCTTAAGAGAGGTTCTCCGGAGTTGGTAACGTCCTCCTCAGGGTTAAACATCAGCTCCTTTACAATGTCATTCTCACGAAGAATTTTTGACAAAGTAACATGTTGTATTTTTCTTGGAGTAAAAGTTAACTCCTCATGCTTTTCATCAGAGTCTCTTAAAGGTGTGATGCAGGACAGTATTCTAGGGATATTAGAAGTTCTTGGAGCAGCCATTGTATCAGATAGTTACAGACTGTCTTCTGTGTTTTAACTACAATGTCTTAAGATGATATTTAAAAGCCATTAACATCCCCAGACACCAACTCATTATCATAAACAAACTGATAGGATTACACCATGACCCCGGTCATAAAATAAGTGTCTCCCGCACAAAACTCTTGGTCAGGAAAAACACAAAGATCATAAATTAGACTACATACAAACTGTCGTCGTTCAGGAAAAAACACAAAGATCATAAATTAGGTACACATACAGAACAGACTTGTAGAGTCATAAATTAGGGGCACATAGCCTACAGAAACTGTCTGAGTGAGTGAGTGAGTGAGAGAGAGAGATGTGTCTGAAACACGTATGTATGGGCGCGGTTTAGAGAGAGAAAGAGGTGATTCTGTTTTAACATTATTAATGCTTTAACCCAGCGAATGGAAGACATCTCGCGAAACTTATCTTCTAGTTTAAACAGTACGACTATTCTTTTAACCAACACTTTAACATTTTTACCTCATAAGGATCTTTGTTTAGAAGTCATGTAATACGTGCGATTCTTTTTAAACAGCTCTTTAAATCATTTTTTACCTCCTAAAGGTGAATGTTTAGAAGGTATGTAATACGTGTGATTCTTTTAAACAGATTCTTTTTTTTAAAAAAACGCTTTATCTCCTAAACTTTTTATTCAAATGCAAACCGGGCTCCCTAAAAACGTAATCATTTGTTTTCATTTATTTCACAAAACAAATATTCTACTCCTATATGTACACATTCAAACATCATGCTTTTTCTAACAATGTGGTTACACAAACGAAATACCCCCACACAGTAATACAAACGCATGCCCAATATTAAACATTGATATGCTTTTCCACCCCCGGCAAATTCCACCCCCACCCAAAAAACCACACTCATTAACATAAACACCTTTGTTGGGAGGGGGGCTACACACCCCTCTCCACCAATGCCCAGACACACAGGAGCCAGATTGACCCACTGATACAGTCGATAGGGTTACCCCCACCCCTGGTCATAAATTATGTGTACCTACAGAAATGGCGGCCAGAGAAGCACAAAGGGCTATAAATCAGCGCACACTACTTTGATTGACAGTTTGACAGAAAGTGTATGATGTAACTACTTACAGATTTACTTGTTCATCTATTCATTTCTTACAAAAACATATATGGACAGTATTTTATATGGACAGGACTCTTTTACGTATCTAACTTGCAAAAATTTCAATAGACGTACCCGAATCCCAACCCGAATAACTAAAACATCTACCAATTTAACAATATGCCTCGCCCCTCTTCCTCCTTAATAAACTTATTCCCACATACAAAGAACTCCTCCACCTTCTCCCTACCATATTTACAACTTAGTTCCACTTCTCTTCATTATTGTTCTAAGTAAATCTTTTATTTTTTTTTGCTTTCCTCTCCTGAGGACAAACGTTAATCTGTCATGGCTTAATACAAAATTCACCAAGCAAAAGTTCCACGTTTTCCCCTTTTTGAACAAACCGAGCAAAAATATTTCCCTCCACCCTCCCTCCAAATCCAACGCCCCACACCCATTTTCTTTTAACAAAGCTTTTAAAAAAATTAAAATTAAAGCACCACATTCCAAAAACTAATGCATGAAATTCTCATGACCACTATTAAAATACATAACACATCACATTCACATAATTATTTATTTTATTTAGCACGAATAGATTCTATTATGCCTTATTAAAAAATCATTATTTTCACACTCTATACTATTTTAAATTCACATTTGACCATATTTCCTTTACATCCAAATCTCCAAACACTCTGCTCTATACTTTTTCTACCGTGGCTCTTTTACCACATCCACTATTAACCAACCATACACTTTCTTCACACCAATATTCCTCATTTTATATTTCTTCTCGCCCTCCCTCACGTATCAGGCATGCCTTTTTCTGTTTTTTTTCCCCCACACATTTCTTTTCAATGCCATTTGCCCATTCTCAAGGAATGCTAGATTTAATTCTTTTATAAACTTTATTTACCTATTCCCTTTTAACCTTAACTTTCTCACCCTTCATGCTGTACATACTGTTCTTATTTTATTGATCACCCCTGCCCAGGTCACATCCCTGGCCTCCTTAGATTCCACCCCTAAATACACTCCCAACACTTTCATATACTTTACCTCCACCCTCAAACCTACATCAACTCTCTCTATTGTACCTGATATACATTAACTCCAATTTGTCCGTTTTTATTTTCGCCCCGATGCCTTCCTGTACTTTGAAACTAACTCCATTACCCTTACCACAGTACCTCCACCCCTCAGTGTTATTGTTGTGTCATCAACATATTAGTTGATTACACATCTCCCTCCATATAACAAATCAATTCCTATTACCTATTTTGTCTCTCTAAATTAGTGTAGCCAGGGGTTCTACTGCAATAGCATATAATAATGCTGATAGAGGGCATTCCTACCTTACCGATCTCCCCACTTCAAATGTATCTGTTAACACTCTGTTTACCTTAACACAACTCCTTGTCCTTCCATAGAGTCTCATCACCCATGCCACCATTCTCTCCCCAAATCCAAACTTCTCTAAAAACCCTGTACAAAAACGTATGCTCAACCCTGTCAAAGGCCTTGTTCCAAGCTATTCCTAGCACTATTTCTCCCGTCCAATCCCGCATCATATGTTCTATCACATCCCTAATTGTCCCTGTCGTGTCAGCAATATGTCTGCCTGGTATGCTGTAACTCTGTGTTGGTGGACTTATATTTCCTGTTACTCTCTTCATTCTATTTACTAACAATTTGGCGAGTATTTTATAGTCCACATTCAATATACTAATTGGCCTGTAATTCTCTAAATCCAACTTGTTCCCCTTCTTGAACACTAAAGTTATCACTCCCTCTACCATTCTATTCTGCACAGCCCCTGTTCTTTCCATATCCTTAAAAACTTTTACTAGCACTGGTTCTACCTCCTTTTCATATACTTTGTACCACTCTATCCCTATCCCATCATTTCCAGGACTTTTCCCACTTCTCAAACCCTCTGTCGCTTCTGTCACCTACTTCTCCTCTATTTCCGTATCACACCATGTCTTGTCCTCCTCACTCAGCCCCCTTTCCACACTCTCCAGTACTTCATCCATACTTCCACTCTGGTATAACGCCCCACAGAACTCTTGTACCCTCTCAAGTATCTCCACATAGTCTTTAGTTACTTCTCCCTTCGTTGTATTTATTTAGTGTATGTATGCCTTACTCTGCATCCTTTACTCTAGTCCTATTAGTACTGTGTGCACTTTTCGCCTTCCAGTGCATACTTTGCCTTGCTCCTCAGGATCACTTCCCTACATTTCTCCTGCTCATACCTCTCTAGTTCCATTTTCACATCCGTATATTTCTCCATACTATATCCCTCTTCATCTTCCCTCAATCTTTCCCTTAATCTCCTCTCCTTCTTCATCAACTTTTTCCCCTTGCCTTACAGTACCTAATGTTAATTCATTTTATTTTATTCTTTATTTCCTCCCATCTCACTCCTATACTAACGTCAAAACTACCTTTCTCCATATACTCTCTCTCCAAATCTAATAGCACATATGGTAGCACTTACTATGACACCCATGCTTATAATGAATAATAGCACCATATATAATTATTTATAAGCAAGTATCAGTGCTCTATAAACACATTTATAACGACACATAAAGACCTATACTTTGTTATAACAACAGTTATAGCTACATTTTTATTATTGTTATAATTACTAATAAGTGATACACTTGCTTTTTCAATGCAAATGCTGATCATGCATTATACACCAATTTATAAGTATTAATTAGTCAGTCTTAAGGTTTTATTAATGTATTCATAAAAATGCAGCCTTATCTATATAATGTTATTATTATTCCAGTTATAATGAATTATTAGTAATGCAGATTTTTTTCCTAGGTTTTGTAAGTGAATTATTTTATATTGTTGTTGATAGTCGTGTTGTGCTGCCCTTTATAAATGCAGCATTGATGGCTTTAAGTAAGGTGAAAGAATAGGATGCAGTTTCCATAATGAAAATGTTAAGAAATCATGAAGAATGAATGATACACGTGTAGTGGACTTTTGCCTATATAATTAGTGGGGCAAAAGACGCCCTGGGTTCTCTTACCCTATTCAACTTCAATGTCTATGGTTGCAATTTCCCTTGTACGTGTTTCAATGTCATAAACTGTCACTAACTAGATGAATGTTTTTAAATGGTATACTTATGTGTAAGCTTGTTAACTGAGGTAATACTAAGTGTAGTCAAACACCTTTTCTAATGTGTACACTCTATTCTATAATAAATGAATATAAATCTTAATCTGACACATCAACCCTCCACACCCCGTATAGCAATAATGAATTCCCAACAACCAGGGAAAGTTTAGGTATTTGTATTAAAACACAATTCTTTGCATGTATATCAACTTAGAAATAAACTGTATTCAAAACTTTAACTCAATGTTATACCTTTTTCTGAGGTTTTTAAATCAATACCATTACCAAATCAACAGGTTACATATAACCCCATGTACATGCATAAAACAAGCAGTTTTCAGTTATACCCTTTAACCTATGGGCCCAAAACAATAGCCTACCTAAGCCGGCACACCAGAATTTATATAAACCCCACGCACACCACTGTTCCTGATGCAGGCCTGAATTGTAGCTTGGGGACGTTGAGGCCTTAAAACTGTATTGGCCGCTTCGTGCGAATCGCGCAACAAAACCAAACAAATTCACTCACGAGGTTGATAGAGATGTCCGTGCCCAGAGAGGGTCCATGCTCCGTCACTGCAGCCCTGCTCACGCGCTCTCGGTGTGTGCAGTTGCTCACGCACCGCTGTAGTTCGCGTATCAGTTCAAACAGCAAGCTGTCTTCCACCGGTTAGTCTCGCAGTCTTGTTCCTCAGAGGCAACTCATTGGCTGTCGAAGCCAGTTAGCATAACACAGTCCCAGCTACCGAGTTGCTAACTTTTCAGTCAATACTATTAGCTAAGCTATTCCAACAAATTAGTTTTGAAAATGTCTCTATGTGATACTGACTTCATCCGCTTGCAAAGTAGTGAATAGGTTATCGGTCTGACAACCATTAAGTGTTACTTAAGCACGAAAAGTATCATTAATCACTTTACAGTTCTCCAGTGTGATCTTCTCCGTGTCTCGCCTGCAGCCGAAAAAAACGTGACTTTTTTTTCTTACGCAGGATTTGCCTACTCCCCTGACCTCTCATCTTTCCCACTGATTGTCTAACACTTTAACCTAGAAACAACTAATTTTATATCTTTCATATTTTCTATCATTTTCGTAGAACAAAGTAGCAATCTTTTCCACATGCATTTGTATATACAATTATTTAACATGGAAATACAGAATTCCAAAAATACAGTGTCTGTGTATTTAAATTTGTACAAACAAAAGGAAACTTAACCATGTATTTTCTACAGGATTACACTTCCATGCAGCTAACACGTGCACAGTAAAATCCCTTGTGTTGAATTAACACCCAGAGTGTTCATTTGTGTCCAATGGACTTATATAAACACTGTAGCGTGTAAATTCAACACTCTGGGTATTAAATCAACACTGCGGATTTTGCTGTGTGGGGGCAGGTTCTTCTCTAACTTCAGCTAATTAGCTAGCTAATTTTATCTGTTCTCTTCTTCAAAAAACTGTTAACATAACTGACGTCACATAATTGACATGGGCAAACTTTGCAAACTCAACGAGATTTCCATTTAGTTCACTTATAGACCAGTAATCAGAAACCGTATGAAAGTAGAAGAAACAGTCGCTAGCTAACGTTAGCTTGCCAGACACTTAATTAGCAGTTAATTAGCAGTTAGCTAACGTTAACATTAGGTAATGTTAGTTTGTCGGCTCTAGCTTTACTGTTGCTCTTCCTTGCAGTGACTATAAACATCATACCAAAGTATAAATACGTATTTTCATCTGTATATAACAATAGCATGCACTGGGTCATCTAATATACTGTTACTTACCGACACAATGCGAAACGTCTTCTTCCACAAAATATCCTTCCTTCCACCTGCTGTGCATTCCACTAGAGTTAAGGGAGGGGTCCATTAACCAAACTCCTGCCAGAAAGACGGACGAATCAGCGACCAGTCTGATCTAGGTCGGTCAGTCCTAATGGTGCGGTCCACCATAGCAGTGACACTATCAGAGTTGATTTCTAGAAAACAGTTATAACACTCCATTTTGACACCAACTCTTTCGTGGTACAGTGTGAAAACTAACAGTTTAGACAACATACAGAGTTAGATCAACTCCAAGTAAAGCTAGATTGACTCTCTGTTCATCAACACCAAAAATTTAACTCCGCTCAATTTGCTGTGTATGTATAATCAATATTTAGAAGCGTAATCTAATAATCAATATTAGTTAACAAACATCATCTATATGTATAATCAATATTTAGAAGTGTAATCTAATCAATATTAGTTAACAAACATCATCTATATGTATAATCAATATTTAGAAGCGTAATCTAATAATCAATATTAGTTAACAAACATCATCTATATGTATAATAAATATTTAGAAGCGTAATCTAATAATCAATATTAGTTAACAAACATCATCTATATGTATAATCAATATTTAGAAACATTATCTAAAAGCACAGAAGAGTTCTTAATCAAGTTCTATTGTAAGTGTGTAGTGAGCTAGAAGACTTCTTACTGAACATTGTCATGTATCAGGAAACTCTGGACTCCCGTTCCCATCAGCCACTGCACTACATGTCACATGACCACCTGCACCTGATTCACATTTCTGTTAATGAGCACGCTTGTATATATAGCCATTGTGTTGTGGATAAAAAATGTCATAAAATAAACATAAGGGAGACCTAGCATCCAGCAAAGGGGAGAAGAAGAAAAGACGGGCACCTAGACACATAGAAGCGGGATTAGGCGGACATTGACAAATTGGAATTACACTTTACAAAACCTATGGTTTCAATTCTATGTGTAAGTGAAATAGCCCTTTTCTGGAACATAAGAGTAAGGTAAATGAGCTCTTTTTTAACCCTATTGGTAGTGAGATCATAGTCTTCTTGAAACATATGGGTTATTTAGTGTGTAAATACAGTATAAATACTGGAGCTTAAGCTCAGGGTATTGGGATCACTTCTGAGAATTCTCATCGGTGTGGATCTCGTGTGGTGGAATGGAACAATAAAGCTGGACCCTTGCTTCTTCTCACTCACGGCTGGTGTATTTTTTCTATCTCCAACTGGGCTCAGAGGTAGATGTGAGTATTGGCTTCTAAGTTGAATTTTAAATGTTTTTGGGTAATAGGCTAAATTTGAGCCAACATTTGACACCCCAGATGGGACTGGGCTAAGATCTATATGTCTGGAATCTCTCCCGTGGGACTTCGCTCTCTAAGCAACAGACAGGCCGTATAGGAAAAGGCATTGCAGACGCCTGTTATTTCAAAGCTCTGTTTTAGTGGTCTGTTGCTACGACTGAGAAGCCCCGGGGTGGGAAGAAAGACTAAGTGGGTCTCCAAAAGAACCTTGAGTGAGTGAGAAGAGGTAAGAGAAGTGTAGATTGTAGAAGCTTGTACTTTTTGTAATTGTAATAAGGAAATGGTATATGTGTTGTGTGAGTGAAAGTCCTGCAATACCGCTGGAGGAAGGGAAAAAAGGTAGAAAAAAGGTAGAAAAAAGAGAAGAGAAATAGAGAAATACTCCAGGGCTGGGATAGAAAGCAGGTGGAAAATGAGGCCTCAGACCCCAGATACCGGTTACTAGACTAGACTAGCAGATTAGTGGCGGCTGCATTGGTGGGGACCCCTAATACCGCTGGAAAAAGATTAGATAAAAGATAGATAGATTAGATTCCAGGGCTGGATAGAGAGGGGAATAAATCCTGGGCCCAGGTCCGGGTCGTGCAATACAGCATGCCCGGTGTATGAATGGAATGTGTACTAACAAATGTGTGTGCTTATAATATATGTGCTTATAATATGAGTGCGGTGTGAGAGCGTGTAAGTTTTGGAGACAGGGAAAATGTATTTATTAGTGCTCTGAACATGAGCTCCATACCTAAAGTATTGGATAAGTTGGATAAGATTTAGAGAAAAGAAATTTTTTTTTGGAGAAAGTTGTATTTAATTTGTATGACTGTAAGCTTCATGCATACGGAGCTGGTATGGAGGTGCTTTATACTTTGAAAACTTCATGTAGTAACATAAATAAGTGTAATAATGTGGAATACAATGTGTGTATGGGAGCTTGCCGGCGTTGTTGATAGAAAGGAGGGGTGTATGTGTGTGTTCCTGTCTGTTCTTATCTGTGCGTCTGTGTGGAAGTAGGGAGGAAGGGAAAAAAAAAAAAAGAGGAAAAATAAATAAAATAATGCAAGGGAATGAGAATAATAAAATGAGAATAATAATATACTGTTTTTTGCGAAAGCTGCCACAAGGCCTGCACGGATGAGGTCCCCAACTCAGGACGGGGAAAGCAGCCGGCTGCGGCATCCACAGGGACACAATGGAGCCCGCGTGAAAGAGATACAAAACGATGCAGGAGTAAGTGAAATTTTGACCTGGTTAAAACGGGGGGCTCAAAATGACGGTACGGGGATATGGCGCAGTGTAGAAGGGTTGTGTATAGCCCCAGTCAGCCTCCTCCCACGCTTGATCAAAGAAGCCCATGGCGTGGATCATGTCAATAAGGCCGAAATGATCCGGAAAATCTGTCAGGAGTGGTGGTCCCCTCAGCTGGCCTCACAGGTGGACCAAGTGTTGAACGCATGTGCTGTGTGCATCACCCACAACGTGCGAAAGAACCTTACCACCTCCTTAGGACATATTCCCCCGCCGACGGGACCGTTTCGGCATCTAATGATGAGTCATATAGACATGGGAGCGGACTTCCAGGTAGATGGGAAACGCTACCTTCTGGTAATAGTGGACCGCATCAGCCGGTGGGTGGAGGCGACTGCTACTTCTGAGGAGGATGTGGAGTCCGCCGCTAAATTTTTATGTTGTGAGGTCATACCTCGATTCGGTATCCCTGATTTTTTGAGTTCAGACAATGGCATCCACTTCGTAAATAACGTCCTCAAGAATGTTGCATCGGCCTTGAAGATTGATCATAAGCTAGGATGTGTATATCATCCTGAGTCCCAAAGCACGATGGATCAAGGGTACCGCACCCTAACTAATAAATTGGCAAAAATATGCGATGACTCACACCTAAACTGGGTCCAAGCCTTACCACTGGCATTGATGAAGATACGATCACAGACCAATCGTATGACGCACTTGACTCCTCATGAAATGCTCACTGGGCGCCCAATGCCTATGGCATACACCGAAGGTCCATACACAGAGCCGTCTGTGGCCCAATTGGAGGGCGAAATGCAGGATTATATGCAAATCCTCACTCAAATCCACAGATAGTTATATTCACAGGTTAGAAAAGCAATCCATGGTGGGGACGGGGTACGGGAGGATGTACGTTTAGTGGCACCCGGGGATAGAGTACACATTTCGTAATTTTAAGAGGAAGAGCCCCCTCGGGGCACGTCGGGAAGGACCCTTCACTGTGGTCGCTGCAACAGCCTCGGCTGTGAGAGTTGAAGGGAGAGATCATTGGTATCACTTGAACCAGTGCGTCCGTGCCGGAGCAGGTACGGGACGGCGAGGACCAACAACCCCAGGCCCTGCCACTACAGGGCAGCCCATGGAGACGGAGGTGTTAACCGACAGGGACAGCGACTCGGATACATCATTTATGGGTCCAGCCTACGGCACTCGAGCCCAGGCTAAGCAACGGGCTATGGAAGTGCTGGATAGACCGGCCCAGTCGGATGCCGGTAGCCCAACCAGCTCTTCGCTCCTCTCCTCTCCATACGATGATATTGACCCTGTTACCTCGCCCCGAGCTGAAGCGGGAGTCGTAGCTGCCGTCCCGCTAGTAACCCCACCAGAGGAGGAATTGTTATCAACACTCGCCACTCTCTGGCAATCTGATAACCTTGACGACCCCGCCATGCCTATGAGCACTATTGATTTGGATATGCTGCAGGCCCTTGAGGTACAGTTAAGCATACCTCCTGAGCTCCGGTCTCCTCAGGGATCTTTACACACTCCCCTACCATCGGGTCGAGAGAACACTGGTTCAGCAGAGTAGCTAGGGTTAGCGTGCCTTATATCACAGGGCTAAGAGTGTTCTTGTTCTGACCAGATGGTGATGTTCAGAAGGACATACCTTCATTGTATAATTTACTGATCATACCCCTGACTGCATACAGTCCTATATATAGATTATGACATGGTCAACAGCTTGCGTGCTCCATAGCCTTCCTTTAACTGTAGTTGAAATTCGGTATGATTCCCTGGCTCAATATATATATATATATATATATATATATATATATATATATATATATATATATATATATATATATATATATATATATATACGTAAATATATTCCTGTAAAACTTAAAATCAATCCGTATGTCTTGATGTTGTCAGTTCGGAGAGAACTTTAATAATAGTTTGTGGTGTGCATTGTGCCACATAGTTTCTTCTGCACAGGCATCTTTTCCTGACTAATGATAAAATTGACATGTGAACCTGTTCGTTTCGAGTGATATTACTAAAAAACCCTGAAAAGTAAAACCAACCCGAGGTAATAGTCTCTGGCTGATCACAATGTGGTCCGTATCAGGCTAGGTCACACCCTCCCTGTTGAGATAATGTTGAGCCTAAACAGTTGGTTTTAGAGAGCAGTCTACCTTCATGAACTGACTCGCTAACAAGAGCTGGAATAACCATAATTAATTTGTGTATCGATGATTCCTATACGGGTACGTATCTATACAATATCTTAAGCAGTGTAAATGCGAATTCTTCTGGCGTGTGGTATTCATGTTGTATAATGCTGAATAATTTCTGCATGTTTTCTCTTTAAATGCTGGATATGTCCAATGATAAGTAATTAGTAAGATCAGATGGCAGTAGCAGTCTGCACATTTTAAACTCTCTGTAAAGTGTTGTACGCCTGTTACAGATATGATATCTGAGTCCGTAGCATTAGAATAAAGTGATGATTACTTAATGTGGAATTCGGGTTTTGCAGGGAGTACGAGTATCTGGATTAGACAGCCTTGCATAATGGTTCCTTTTGCCGACATGTTGTGCTGATATGAGTTTGGCAGTTAGTTTAATTACCGTCCCTTTACAACAGTGTAGTTTGAAGTGATTTGTTTTTTCCTGAACCGTAGATTGGTGAATAGAATAGAGTAGTTATGCAAATATATATGTGTGGGTGTGTATATGTATGTGTATGTGTGTGTGTATATATATACATATGTGCTATACGGTGTGCTATGGATATGTCATACAAAGTATACGAGTTACAATATTTAAATGATACAAAGCAGTGGTCACAAACTCGAGGAAGGGAGGATATACTGCACAACCTGTGAAGTGAATTGAATTGATAATACGTTATACAGCAGCTGAGAACTGATAAAAACCGAGAGCTGAGAACTGGATGCAGGTGTGTGTGATCTGGGAATTGCAGTCCATGGCAGCCAGCCATGTTTGTGGACCGCAGTGCAGGATGGGAAATGTGGTTTGTGACATGAGTAGATTTAACACTACCGTAATATGGTCAAAAACAGTTTAAATGAAATGGATACATTTATAGGACGAATCTTATGCCTTTCACAAGTGGGCGTTCAGCCAAGGTAACAACTTGGTGGTAAATTGAAACAAAGCTCACAGATGATAAATTTTATTTTAGACTAAGTTAAATACATATTCACATTCCTCCAAAGTGAGCAACATTTAAATGTCATGTATGAAGGATCTGAGTGATATTTTGAGTGTGGTACAGTTATAAGTTAATAAGAAACAAAATGCATGTACATGCATGTATACCTTTTAGACTAAACACTAGTGCTGTACACATAAAGCCAAATTCACTAGGTTGTTTTGAATGAAAATTAGTGGGATAAAAGTGGCTAGAGGACTGTAAATGCATATCTAGATCTCAACCTCATTAACTCTATTTTAGTTCTATCTTATTGGGATTATCACTCCCACTTAATATCCCACAGATGGGATATTAATATGTTCGGTTAGTGTACACCACAAATTTTTAGACTAAAGGAATTTTGTTTTCCTTTCTCAATATCTTTCTGGTGAATGAAAATCAGGAAGGGATAAGAATGTATAATTGCCAATTGGGATTGTATTGTTGAAGTAAACAGACTAGAACTATTTTACAGATTAACTAAACATGAGAGTGGAATTTATGAGAGGTGTTATTCGTGTGATTAGAACAGTAGAGGTAGGTTACTTTAGTAATTTTTAAATGATTTGATAGACCAACATTATTTAATCTCTGCAGCAATATTTCCTGATTCACTGTGTTGAGAGCCTCTTCTAAATCAACAGACAGGGAAGTCTTAAGACTTTCAAAACAACAGTTGTGCTGATATGTTTATATGACCTTAGACTTCTTGCAGACTGATAACATGTGAACGGTTCACTGAAAAAGCTTTCTACAAGGGACATAGGCGAGGAGGCCTTGTTATTGGATTGTAATGATCTAATATAGTTGGATGTCCCTGATTTAATGTAATAAATAAAATACAATAAATAAATAAATAAAAAAGAAAGCTGATTTCCAAATTTCTGGTATAACCCCGTTGTCAAATAAAGATTAAAATGATAAGTTAAAAGAGATGAAATAATATCAACTGCTAAGTTTAGAAATACAGACTCCCCACAATCAGGGCCTTGTGATGTGTTTATATCGAACTTGAGTGATCTGTAAATATCAGAAGTCTTAACACGTTAAAAACTGAACTCCTCATTTTGAATTGTTTTTAATTGCTTCCTGCTTTATTAAAATCAGGGTATAGTAAATCACGATAAATATTCACCGTTTTAAGGCCTAGATCTGATGCATAAATTGAACATTTAATGATGGGTTGTGCAGTTGTGTGTTCCCAGTCGTCTGTCTCCAGTTTCCAGTACTATTGTCCTGTAAACAATATCTTCGATCCTCAGAAAAAGGATGAAAGGACATGCCCACTTAGTCTAGCATTATTACAGCAAGCTGTGATAACAAATGCGATAAGTTTTGCGATACAACCAACCCACCCAGTAACCATTATTTATAGTATGATGTATATAGAATACATATATATAGATATAGATGTATATATATATATATATATATATATATATATATATATATATATATATATATATATATATATATATATATATATATATATATATATATAAGATGTCCCAATTGTAACCTGTAACTGTAATTCCACTCCACATGATATTATTATTGATCAGCGCTTTTTCCAAGTGACTGCATGTGAGAGCTCAAGGCCGTTACTCCCCTTAACAATTCCTAGATCAGTAGTACACCTGGAAGCGTCTCCTTCGGGGGCTGTGGGCTCCCCTGCGGTGTACTCCTCTGTGGTCATAGACTCCCTTGCACGCTCCCAAGGCCGTCAGGAAATGATTGGAGTCATCCACCGCCCCATAAAAGCACAACAAATGTTCCTGGACGTTATCAAGTATGGTCTGCAGTAGATCACTGATTGCTCACTAAAGGACAACATCCTGAGATCCGGGTGTTCTTTGGACAAGCCTGACATTGAATGGACTTATGCTTTGCACCTGTACTATGGCTGGCAAACTACAACAAAGACTGTGTCTTACATGTGACTGAAAAGGAAGGGTGCTGCTGGGGGGGGGGTCCCGGCTCAGGAGAGTGGGGCGCTTACAGGGCTGTAGTTTATGTATTGAAAACATTGGATTTGGTGGCACAAGGATTGCCAGGCTGGAGAGGCTCTCTTAGTGCGGATCATTGGGAAAATTGCTCTCTCACACATCGATCTTACGTTCATCACACCAGGTCATTTCTATTTTGAAAGAACAGGATATGGGGATATGGGGTTAATCTATGTGCCACCCGAACTAAAATTCTTAAACCTGTTAGTGTGCCTAACACACCAACTGTAGTGTTGTAGTGCCTAATTAATTCTGTGGAGCCAGTCACTGAGAGCACTCACGATTGTCTAGCCAAAATTCACATTTTCTCGAGCTTAAAAGTTTCGGATCGGAAATTTCATAAACATTATGAACACCCTGATCTGCCCAATGGGCTGAATTGAAATCTATCACTAAAGAGTGCAACCAGGTTAAGGGTAGAATTGTTAATATATATAAATATACAGATAAATTCTGATGTTTAGGCCCATGGATTGTGTCGTCTGTTTGGAGTTGTTTGAATGCAACGAGGTTCTAGGAAAAAAATTGGAACGCCACTTATCGGACAAATAGATTAATTGAATTCGGACTGCACTTCTTGCTGTATGTATTATAGATGCCCATGATCTTAGCCAGTGTGCGAGGGGGAAGGTAGAGGAATGATCTCTGTACTTGCAGGTAACGGTGGAGGATAATCTAAGTGTGATATTTGTACTCAAAAATTTCTTCCTTGACCAGGGATAGGTCCCAGATCTGACATACCATCTCAAGTTGACGTAATTTGTGCTGATACTAAACGTAGTTCGATAGATGCTCTACCTCTTGCACTAATGACCTATCACATGCAGGCTAACAGCCATATGTATCTAACACCGCATGAAATGCTTACGGGTCGACCCATGTCTGTGTCTGTTCCTTGTGATGGACTGCCGCTGGAGTAATTGCAGATGAATCAAAAACATATATGAGACCACTAACTATTATGTATGGAGCTATATATTCACAGGAACAGAGCTGAGTGCAGTGTTATGTGTGAGGCGTCACCACCTCAACGGGGGGAGGTGTTCACCCGGAGGTAGGAGACCCGGAGGTGTTCACGCGGAGGTAGGAGACCCGGAGGTGTTCACCCGGAGGTGGGAGACCCGGAGCAGCGAGAGAATGCTGACTACGAGAATGCTGACTACAGGGCAGCAGCGGACTAGAACATGCAACCCCTGGAGGATGCTCAATCCTCCAATGACGAGATGGTGGGGAACACGTGAAGGTCCGGTACGAAGCTGCTGTGTATGAAGCTGCCGTCAACGGGGGGTCTGCTCAGTCAGTGGCAGACAGGATGAGAAGATGTGAAGATCCATACCCTGGGTGTACGTGCTAGCCTAACCTCTCCCCAAAGGGTGGCTCTCTACAGTACGTAAAGTGCTTGAGCTGAAGACAACCAGCATACAGAGAGATACTGCATACAACAGACTGTCAAGTATTGCTATAAAATGTTATAAAATGTTTGTGATATGACGCACTCAGGCATGAGAAAAGTGTAATGGTGCTGTCGAGCACATAGTGCTGACAGGGTGGGAACCTCGTAGGAGGTTTTTTCGCCCACCCCTGACTGCGAAAGACTGGGGTTTGGTTTTTGAGGGGAAGCAAGAATCTGCAGGTCCCGACAAATACAAAACTGTGGGCTGACAGGCCTAGTTGAGAAAGATAGGGACGTGTAGATCAAGTAGTTAGTTACTGTAGTGGCCACTAATACGTACGGCAGTAGTAGTAGTAATGAATGATTAGGGGAACTCAGTTAATCACACTTATAATCAATGTAGGCAAACAAACGTATAATCAAGGTAGTTAGATTTGAAATGAGATATATATACATAGTTGAAAGGAGAAGTAGGTTAAGGGTTAAGAGTTATGGCTAAGTACATCTACACATGTCCGGCGCAAAGTGGATGTAGGGGGGTCCTAAGGCCCATTCTCCAGCTGCCAATCTACTATGAGACCCCGGGGTGCACAACACTAGCACGTCTCCCACCAGGTCTACAAAACCTCCTCAGCTCCTATTCAGATCAGTGTTGCATAGAAGTGGTTAATGTAAGGGACCCATTTGAGTACAGGGACGGGCGCAGGGATTATGGCTTCGTTAGAGTAATCCTCCGACAGCTAGCGGGGGACGGCCATGGGGTGCGGCAGAATCAGTTCCTCCACGCTTAATTAAGGTATTGTATGAGGCTTCATAGCCTCAGAGGGGGAAATGTTGTGGATAAAAAATGTCATAAAATAAACATAAGGGAGACCTAGCATCCAGCAAAGGGGAGAAGAAGAAAAGACGGGCACCTAGACACATAGAAGCGGGATTAGGCGGACATTGACAAATTGGAATTACACTTTAAAGATCTTTAAGAGCAGTAATAGTCAAAAAAGTCAAAAAGAGGTATACGAGCTGAGCTGAGGAGGGCTAATACACACACACACACACGCTCGTACAGTCAAGGGCGGGCAAGTAGACACAACATACACACACACTCTCTCTTTCTCATACACACACATGAATAACTTTAATAATATCTTATAGTAATAGAGAAACTCTATAAAAAAAAACAGAATAGTAGGATATGCAGGACAGTAGAACTGTAATGATATTAAGAAGTTGGAAGTACAGCAAACCGCTTTTCAAGTAGTATAAATATATATAAAATAAGAAATATAGTGCAAATATGAAAATAAATTATAAACTAGAAATACAGGAAAATGTAAACTTACTCATGACTCAAATGGTGAGGGTTCTTGGCTCGCAAGGCCATTTATAAGGGTGGCTGAGTCAAGCTGCCCCCCCTCGAGATAACGATAAGACCAAGGTCCCTCTAGGTTGTTTAGTCTTCTCCACTTTCTATTCTCTGGGTAAATGAAAAACGAAGTTTCTGATGCCCTAGGTAACTGAAAATTCTGGTTTCTGATCCTCTGAGTAACTAGAAACTCAGGGTTTTTATTTTCTGGGTTATTAGAAATGCCTGGGTTCTGATTTTATGTGTAAATTAAAACCCCTGGTTTCAATTCTATGTGTAAGTGAAATAGCCCTTTTCTGGAACATAAGAGTAAGGTAAATGAGCTCTTTTTTTAACCCTATTGGTAGTGAGATCATAGTCTTCTTGAAACATATGGGTTATTTAGTGTGTAAATACAGTATAAATACTGGAGCTTAAGCTCAGGGTATTGGGATCACTTCTGAGAATTCTCATTGGTGTGGATCTCGTGTGGTGGAATGGAAGAATAAAGCTGGACCCTTGCTTCTTCTCACTCACGGCTGGTGTATTTTTTCTATCTCCAACTGGGCTCAGAGGTAGATGTGAGTATTGGCTTCTAAGTTGAATTTTAAATGTTTTTGGGTAATAGGCTAAATTTGAGCCAACAATTGTCTGCACTGTTTCTGTCTTTCGTTGTCTTAGACTACCATGTTCCATGTTTCCGTGTTTTGTTTCATGCCACAGTATTTTGTCTAGTTGTCTTAGTGTCTTAGTGTTTTGTTGTTTGTTTATATAATAAATGTTATATATCTGCAATTGCTTCCGAACCCATCCTTGATTTGTGACAAACATCAGGTGTTTTTCTGCATCTCTGTATGTCCTGTGTAAACTGAGTCAGTAGAACCGTGTGTTTTGTCTAAAGCAGCTTTACTCTGGCAATAAATGAGCAATTAGACATTCACCAGAACTGTGTTTCCAATCAAAGCCCTTTAAGCTTCAATACCAGTGTCACAATAACAGATCAGACTTCCAGGATGAAGTGTACCAGGCTGGGACTAGAGCCAGAAGGTCATTAAGGAGATATATATGGTGTATTTGCAGACGTAACGTGTTGGTGTAAAAAGTGAAACTCTTCTGTAACAGTACCAGAGGTTTGTTTAAAGACGATCAGAGTAATTATTAACCAGCATTAATCCAAACAGTGCAGTTCAGTGTTACATTAAAATAATAAACCATGCAGTAATACATTTATAAATAAAAATACTCAGAATAAAAGTGATGATGGGGAGTAAGTTAAACACATTGGTCAGACGAGTAACTAACCCAGTGTTTCCCAACCGGGGTTCCGTCTGATGAGAGCAGGGGGGCGTGTAAAAATGCTTCAAACATTTTCTAAAATGATCAAATGTGTAGAAAACATTTAATATACATGAGAAATATCTGATGTCTGAAATAATAACACAGACACAGAAATAATAAGACAGACACACACGCATAACATTAATAATAAATTATATACATAATAATACTTCCCTCCCCCTCGATCCCTCTCGCTGACTTAATTTGTTCTGTAGGTGAGTTCATCTATTTCACTCAATAATATCCACAAACAGGGAAGAAGATTACTGTCACAGTTTCCCCTTTAGGCAGCGCACTGGAAAGCATGAGGGCAAGGTGCGCGAGCACCTGCTCTTTGAATGTTGACAACCATGACATTGTTTACTGTGGACACGTGCATTTGTTATGTTTCTGTTCTGTCTCCTCCCTGTTCTGTCATTGGCTGTTCGAGCACGTGTCTAGATTGGTGTCAGCCGTCAGCACTTAATCGATAAAATGGATAATAATTGATGATGAAAATCGTTGTAATGAATCTCATTATGGATTAGTTGGTCTGCGTGTGGCATGGGGGAGATTTACTCATTACGTTACTCCTATTCAGAAAACACGCTTCAGAGAGTAAATACTAAAGTTGTGTCCCAAATGAAGTACTGTACACTTACACTCTGCACTACCGTCTAGTGTGTGGATTTTTGAAAGGTAATATCATCTCAAATATAACACTATATTTTAAAATATTTTTACAAATATTTTTACTGAACTAAATCCAGTGACTGTCCTAAAAATCTGGGGACCTTATGCAAAACTTTGTGAAGGGGCCCCTGTCACTGTGCTCATAAAACACCATATGACCCCCACCCTTTGATCTGTGTTTTTTTTTTTATATATATATATATATTTATATATATACACACACACCTTTTTTTTTGTTCTTATTATAAAGAAAGTGTTTGTGGGAAACATCACATGATATAAAATCCACACACAAAACAAAATGTGATGGTGCCTCCCAGTGGCCGTTTGTGTTCTAATTGAGCACAGACCTCTGGGGCCAAGAGTCAAACCGGTCCACTGAGTTTTGTTACGATCGACCACTCTAAACCTCGTCTAATCGCTGATTACATTAATTTACTATGGAGATGCATGGTTTTGTAAAAACCTTTACAACTGTTCTAGTGTAACCTATAGGCCAATCTTCATGAATCTCGGCAGACTCAGTAAGAATCATATGCTGCATGTGCTTACCAATGTTCTTTAAGTTCTGAGGTTTCATAGTGGAATTATAGGCTTTTGGGTACATTTGGTCATGCCCAGATTTTTGAATGACCCTGATATAGACATCATAATATAAAAGTAGAGATGCACCGATGTATCGGCCGATAAAGGCAATTGTTCACGCTATCGGCCAATGGTTTAAAATAGGGCTGCAACTAACGATTTTCATAATCGATTAGTTGGCCAATTATTTTTCCAATTAATCGGATGGGGGTGAACTTTCAGGTTAGTAAAAAACTAATGTGTTCCATTTGAGATGATATTACCTTTCTAAAATTCATACACTAGACCAGTGGTTCTCACCCTTTTGTGAGCTCTGGACCCTAGCACATTTCAAACAATCTACAAGGACCCCCTCACTCCACAACAATTATAGACTATAGATTAAACAGTCATTTCTATATATGATGCTTTATTTTATTTATATTTAACATTAGTAATGTTAACATTAAATTTGAATAAATACATTTCAAGATTTTATTTTTTTACATTTTATTGTTTATTTAATTTATTTAATTTGGCTCTCTGAATTATCCTTTGTTTATTTTATCCATCAATGCAACACTTGTCTTCCACTCATAGGTTTTTGAAAATGATCATTTCATTTGTAAATAAATTTAAAATAAATCCATCTATGAACGAACATCAGCTCAGCTAACATGATATTTGCGAATAACCAAATTGATTAATTTTAAAACATCTCGCTTGAATATGTTTTGATACATTTAACAAAAAATATTTTATATTACTTAAACATTATTAAAACTTTGGGCCCTCTACAATTACACAACTGACCACTAGGGGTCACTAGACGCACTAGATGGAAGTGTAAGTGTATAGTACGTTATTTGGGACACAATTTTAGTATTTACTCTCCGAAGCGTGATTTTTGGAACATAAGTAACGTAATGAGTAAAGGCACAGACCAACTAATCCATTTATGAGATTCGCTGACAATGATTTTCATAATAGATTATTATCCATTAGTTGTTGCAGCTCTAGTTTAAAAACATCCGATGATCAGGGATGATTATATCCTGTCAATAAAAAGAAGGTGGGAAAACGCATCGGTTCTGTAAAGATGTCGTCTTGTGTGGCATTAAGACAACTGCAGTTTGTAAGCTCTGTAATTCTGCACTGCTAAAATTTTACACCAGAAGTAGCAGCAGTGAATCGTTCTGGCATCGACTCTAACTCCCTAGTTCTAGTTCAAAAAGTACGTTATTTTAAATCATATAAAATATTTAATGAATGATTTGATTGACAGCAGTGGTCCTGGAAACAAAGTTGTGTAAAACGAGGAGACCTAACATATGATACAAAGAATGGGTACATCTGAAACATCGGATAATATACAACCATTTACACACCATTTATACAGCCGCTTTCATGTGTTTTATGCCACCAAGTAGAGCCCTGCGCGGGACTGTTTTCTTAATCCCGCTCCTGCATTTCTGACCATTACCGCCCGCACCCTCAACGCGTGTGTTCTGCTCCCGCCCGCAACGCGTGTGTTGCGCCCCCGCCCGCACCCGCAAACATTCCGTCACAGCTTGTAGATATTATGAAAAATTTACACAAACGTTAGGGCTATGCTACACATTCAGAATAACAGACATAAAACATTGCTTTTAATTAAACTGACCATAAATAAAAAGCACAAGTAAAGCACCACACAGGATAAACACATTGGACCAATTTTTATTATTTTTATTAGCCTTATAAAACTCCTAAATTTTAAAACATCACAACTAGCGGAGCCTAAAAACATATTTAAACGTATGCGTAACACACACACAGCTAACAATAATAGTTCAACTCTGGTAACCCAACCAGGCACAATATTTAATTGCTTATAAAATAAATAAATATTAAACAAATTAAATAAATAGGAAAGAAAGATCTCAGATATCAGGTGTTTATGTAGCTAATTAACATGTAGCAAAAATAAAATAAATAAATAAATAAATAAAACATAAAACGTAGGCTACTTAATGAATGAAGGAAATTATGAATGACTTGGCCTAACCTACTCTAGATTGCTATGGAGGAAGAGAATGTTGCTGATGGACTGCGGTCCCAGACTTGTGCATCTCTCTTCCAACATCCGTTCACACACACTAAATATCCTCTCTGACTGTGCACTAGATGCAGGGATACTCTAAATGTAACCGCAGGAAAGCGCTCTCTGTTTAACTTCCACCATTCAAGCACACTGTCTGGATCTGGGTTGTCCGAGAGTCAGGTGCTGAGGTATTGCCTTATTCCAGAGGTGCCAGATTTGTGCCTGTTGTAAAGGTAAAACCGCCCACTCCCACGAGATTTGCGTTGGGTCTCACGGGACCCATGGGATCTCAATGCAGTCCTCTACCACAAAGTTTCGCCACCAAGTGGCCAAACTCCGCAATTTATGATGCGTGCCTTCAGGCGGAGACTATACATAAGTATACCAAGGTTGGTGAAAATTTCTCAGCAGTTATAGTCCTTTAAGTAAAGGAGGCCATGCCTACTATCTGTGTTTTCATGTATAGTAGCTACCTCAAGTCAAAAGCTCAACCTTTTTTTTGATAACATTTTATACAAAGACACCATAATTTGTTTGGCACTGGTTTGGTCTCGATGGGACGAAAAACCTAGGACTAATTTGCAAAAGTAGGTTTTACAGAAAATCCAAGATGGCAGAAAATTTGTATAGGAGGAAATGAAATCTAAATGTAAGACATTTGAGTCTGTGACAAACGGTTCAAAAGATATTACCATTTTTCTAAACATGCTCACTATAGCGCCACCATCTGGCAGATCAGGCCGGAATGTTGTGACGCTGTAGTACTCTGGGGTTGTACCTTCCTTCAAAGCTTCAGCTCTCTAGGACATATGGTGTGGTCTGCACGATCAGTTTTATATATTTTTTAATAATAATAATAATAATAACAACAACAACAACAACAACAACAACAACAACAACAATAATAATAATAATAATAATAATAATAATAATAACCCTTACAATTACGAGAGGGTTTCAGTCCTTCAGGCTTGAACCCCTAAAAAAGACAAATGGAACGGAAGTATATTGTAAAGTTTTCATCTCTACATGGTGAAAAAGAAGGAAACATACCAGGATTTTTATTCTAGTCCATATCTAGCTCTAATCAAAGCCTACATCTAACTAAACTAAAGTAAATTCATAAGGCTTTAGAATGTTTATCAAGTCCGTGAAAAATAAAGCCTTCCATTTAGGGCTGCACGATTATGGCCAAAACGCTAATCCCGATTATTTTGATCAATATTGAGGTCTCGATTATTTATCACTGGACTTGTTTGAGCGAAGTCTGTTGAGTAAAGCTTTCCCCACACTGTTCACAGTAATATGGCTTCTCTCCAGTGTGAACGCGCTGGTGTAGTATGAGATTCCTCAGGGTACCTAAACTCTTCTCACATTGATCACAGTGATACGGCTTCTCTCCAATGTGAACGCACTGGTGTAGTTTGAGATTACTCTAGGTAACAAAACTCTTCCCACACTGTTCACAGTAATATGGTTTCTCTCTAGCATGAATGTGCTCGTGTTGGAGAATATACTTGCGAATAAAACTCTTCCCACACTGCGAACAATAATGCAGCTTCTTTCCTATGTAAGGGAAAAAAACAAAATACAAAAATATTCTGAAACAATATTTCTAAAGGCTGTCTCAGTGTGAGCGTGTTTTCTGAAGTTATATAGAGCTGCAACAACTAATTGATAAAATCTATAATAATCTATTATGAAAATCGGTGTCAAGAAATCTCATTATTGATTACTTGGTCTGCGCACGGCATGGGGTACGTTTACTTATCACCTTACTTCTGTTCCGAAAACATGCATCATACTTACACTATGCATTATATACTCTACTGTCTAGTGTATGAATTTTAGAACGGTAATATTGTCTCCAATGGAACACTAGCAATTTTTTACTAACCGGAAGAATAAGCCTTTTCCCAGTGAGTGGTGCCTGACGTCAAACGCACGAAATGCGACGCTGCTAGCTTTACCCAGAGTCAACAAAATGAATTTCTTCTGTTTACTGTTTATATCTGCGTTACCTTTTATGCTCAACATGACCTCAGTCACCATCAGACAGAGGTGTCATCGTCAAGTGACAGCAGAAAAAAGTGTGCGACCCAAGTCCTCTAAGGCAGGGGCGCATTTTATATTAAATGCCACAAAGATCAAACTTTAAAAAGCGGCAACTGTGTAGCACGCACACACGACAGTGATGAACGAGTACAAACTTATGTTTATATCCAAAATACTGCATGGTCTGTATGGGGTCGGGGAAACTGGTGTGAGTTGCTTAAAAGGTTTAGTTTAATTCAAGTTTATTGCCATTATATGGTGTATTTGCATGATACAGTTTACATTCTGTAGTTTATTATAATGGGAGTGATTGAAAATAATTCATAAATGCTTATATAAAATGTAAACTAACATACATAAAATAGGACAAACAGTTGTGTTATAATAAAGTTTTAGTCTGAAGTTTTTTTTTTATTTCTAACACTCAGTTTGTGGATTTTATTTTAAATAAATGAACAAAATGGTACTGAAAGTTTGTCGTTCCCCCCCTAGAACAAGCTAGCACCCTGGTATAACGATCACACACACACCTTAAAACAGACCACTCGTCAAGTAGAACGTAAATGGTGTCAAACCAAATTGGTAATATTTAAACAGCATGGAAGCAGAGTCTCCGGAACTATAGAAAATATCTTAGTGCTGCTACATCAGTCTCTCTCTCTCCACTGTAATTCTTATTTAATACTGTAGCAAAATTAACTAGGAATAAAACCACCAAAGAAACATGCACACAATCATTATATAGCAGCGACAATTTCGCAAATTTTTTCACTGGCAAAATTTTAAATATTAGACAAAGGATTGAGGCTATTAATTTTAAACAAGCCAGTTCTAGAGAGTTCAAGAGACGACTTACAAGCTGATGGAGTTGACAAGTGCTCATAAAAAGTCTTTATAGAGTGATATAATATTTTTTAATAAGGGGACATAATCTAATGTTGTTGGTAGTGTAAAAGAAAGGGAAGAGAGAAATTAAACAGAGACCCAGAAAGCAGAAGGGAGATTCTAGAGAAGGAAAGACAAAGGTGGAAGAAAAGGGACAAAAAAAAGCAAGACTAATGGTTCAATTGGACTATAGGGAGCAGAGGTATCAGAGAAGTTGCTTCTTCTGTTTGTCCAGTGGGCCACCAGAGACCCAGAATGAGACGTACTGCTACAAAGAGAAGAACACTGGAAGGATTCTGGAACCCAATTATAATAAGATTACAAAATTTAATTGTTGAATTCAATTAAATACTTAAAAAATTACTTAGTTATCTTAATTTGTTGTCTTGTCAATCAAAAAAATATTAATTTTAAAAAATATTTTAGTACTTAATCTGTTATAACAGCTGGTTATTTGTCAACTCCGACAGTTATTTATCATCACACCATCAGATGAAGGTTTTTGTTCTTTTTGAAAGAAATATTTTATTCTTTTTTTCAATTTATTGTGTTAATAAAAACACTAACTGAACTATATATGATGTCTTGTTTGCCTAAGAACACTGGTTATATATGCTTAATATTAAAAAGGAGGGTAGAGAATTAAGGATTTTAGGAATTGGATTTTTCATAATAGTGTGAAAACAGAAACATAAATTTAGAGAATGTATTTTATCACTTAAGTCCTTACTGAACATTATTATTAGATAATTGAGGACTTTACATTCTTATTGGGGGATGAAATTAAAATAGCTTTTCAGTTGACAAAAATTACGTTATGAAGACAATAAAGCATTTTCATATAAACCCGTTCCCTTACATGGATCATTAGCCGAGACCTTTGTCTAGAAATATATAAATTTCAAATGAATGTAGTATTTAAAAAATATAAACAAACTTCTAAAACATATTTTGTCCTTTACCTTAAGAATCAGAGAGATAACAATATAATATAGGTGAGTCATGCAAAACAAGAGTATTTATACACATTGATAAGAAGCAGTGCGTGGACGGTTTCTACTGGTCCAGGTGTCAGACAGATTTAAACATAACACACAGCACATAGTCATGATACAAAATAACTAATGTGTCATGTTGACAGGGAAATACATAATAATATAATCAAGGATAACAGGTGATCAGCTTATTCAAATTAGGTAATCAAATGAAAACAAGTTAATTAAATGAATACATTAATCATAGGTATTTGATAGCAGTTCATAGTATAAGAGAGTACATGTATAAGAGAATTTCCTTTCAATAGGTCAATATCAAATCTCCTCTTTATCTCCAAGATATTAGAAAAGGTTGTAGCACAGCAGCTATGCTCGTACCTACATAGGAATAACATTCATGAAATGTACAGGTTTCTTTTTGAGTCTGGTTCCTCTAAAGTTTTCTTCCTCATACCTTCTCAGGGAGTTTATCCTCAGCACTATTGGTGATACATTTAGAAATGTACATTTTATATCAAGACTTTATATATTTCTGTGAAGCTGCCTCTGACACATAATTGAACATTTTTCTGCTAGAATGAAATGAGCATCGCCAGGTTTGAGCCCTCCTGGGAAAGAATAGGATGCTCCATATAGGTGAGGGGAGAGATCTTGCACCTGGTGGAGGATGTTAAGTACCTTGCCTGTTACTTAAAAGTGAAGAAAAACAGCATGTGAGATTGAAAAACATATCAGGTGACCAGCAGAAGTGCTACAGTCACTGTGGAGGTGTTGAAGAAACAGGAGCTCATACAAAGCTCTCTTTTACAAGCAGAAATGAGTTTCCATGGCAGCACTTACACTGCATGATAGGGTAAGGAGAGTTTTAGAGAACTGTGTTTGTGCTGAAACTGTAATTGCCACTCAAATCCTACATAAAGGTGCATCTGAGAACGGGCTTACAAACACATAAATACAGCAAATACGACATGTTCATGTTGTTAATATGTTTATGTGCCTACCAGACTGATGGAATTTGAGATTCTTCTGCAGTCCTCCATCATGTTCTTCCACAGGGTTGGAGTGTTCCATAGAGCCTGACATGCCTCCATCTGAAGTGTTGATCTGCACATCCTCACAATGCTTTAAAAATAAAAGTTAGGAATGTTTGTGATCTGTGTTTATCAGAGGAACATGAAACATAATTGTGTAAGTTCACTTTTCTGCCGCAGAGAATCAAGTTTAATGCATCTGTATTATTAATTTGATAGATCTTTCTCCACACTTTGGGTTTTACATCACTTTGGTAGAGGTTCATCTTGGTTCCAGAACATTTGTGGATCATCTCTGTATTTCTTTGCGAATTCCAATCTGGCGTTCTGATTCTTAGTGCTGATGAGTGCTTTGTATCTTGTGGTATGGACTCCATATTTCTGCTCTCGAAGTCTTCTTCTAACGGTGGATTGGGATACCTCCACCCCTGCCCTGTGGAGGTTGTTAGTGATGTCACTGACTGTTGTTTTTGGGCTTTTCTTTATAGCTCTCACAATGTTTGTCAACAGATGTTGTTGTTGTTTTCCTTGGCCAACTCATTCGGTGTTTGTGCTTACCTTGTGTGCTTTGTATACACATATTTATGGTTTCTTGTTACAATGTTTATTACTCAAAGTAAAAAGTAATTAAAGATAACTGTGTGTCCTGTTGTTAATGTAAATGTGTATTTCAGTAATATATTTAAGTGGAAGGGTTTCAGTTACCAACATTGATATTAAAACATAGATTCCATGTCTGCAAAACTGACATTTTAAACGAAAAATTGATAACTAATCAAAATTTAATCAAATCTTATCAACTCTGTAGTGTTTAGAGTGGATCTGTTTCTTTAAGTGGAATCACTCCCCTTAGCATTGACATATGATTGACATCATACTTGACAAGTAAAGCAGCAAGGAGTTTTGATGTTGGACGGCGAGTTTTAGTACGTGATTATCGAGAGAACAAGTGGACACCTGGGCAGATAGCCACAAGAGCTGGACCACTGATGTACGAAGTGGACGTTGGAGAGCACATGTGGAGATGTCACTTTGATCAAATACTGGATGCTCAGCCAAAGAACACCCCTGAACAGTCTGCATTCAATAAAACAGACACAGTGTGACCACCAGACTTATCACTTGATTCTGATCGTGACAGTAACAAGTGTATGACACCTGCAAGAGAAACAGTCTCCCTTGAAAACAACTCCATCGATACAGAGGCGCTACCCTGAAAGGAACAGGGCGCCACCCAAAAGACTGGATCTGTAAAGAACTGACTTGGTTTTATAGTTTTTAATAATAATAATAATAATAATAATAATAATAATAATAATAATAATCCTTACAATTACAATAGGGTTTCCGCCCTTCGGGATGGAACCCCTAATTATGGAACCACTATTCTTGGATGTTCACCTGGAACATTTTTTGTTTAATATCTGAAATTTCTGGCTTCATGAACCATACCTCAAACAAGTTAAATTCAATTATCTTTATTAATGGCATATTTTTTTAGGTTACCATTGTAAAAAAAATAGTTCTTGACTTTAGTAAGTTCAACTTATTTTATTCAGTTGTTCCAATTAATAGCTGATTTACTCTTACTGACTTATTTAAACGAGTTTGCTCAACATTTCATTATTTATATGGAATCACACATGTGTTCAACACAATGTATTCCCTAGCAACCAATTACATTACTGCTTACGTCACTTCTGCAAGCCGTTGTTTCCTGCACGACAAGGCTGTGCTCTTTTTCATCGGTGGACATCTTGGATGGGTCCAAGTCAGGTCATTCATTTTATTTGATATTAATCTCAGTATTAATATGTATTTGATATTAATCTCAGTATTAATATGTATTTAATATTACTCTCAATATTAATATGTATTTGATATTACTCTCAATGTCTGTTGTTAAGATTTGTTGATAATTTGCTGGTGGATGAGGTGCATTGTGATCATAGAGGCATTTGTAGGCAGTAAACTGCTTCACAGAAAACATTGCTTTACCAAAAAACAGTTTGAGGTCATTTTTGTCACGTTTTTGAGGTAACTTATTTTTTTTTAGCGAGTATTGTGTCCTTGTTTGTGTGTGTGAGATCTGTGAATAAAAAGGCTGCTTGAGTCACTTCTCAAGCCGTTAAACTTCTCTCAAAAAATATAAATATGTTTTAAAATAATACTGAAATTCTCGTCGGCGTTGGCTTACTGAGCAATGAAGAGTCGGTTCAACTGATTCAGTTCATTCATTCAAACCATCGAAGTAGGATAAGCGGCTTTGGTAATGATTCTTAAAATGAACCGATTCAGAATCCTCTTCTTGAATCGTTTGAGTTGTTCTCACTCGGTCAGGGTTGCACGTGTGGGTTGCTTGTCCTGCACATGTAATCAGCACATGTTCACAGACCGTAAATCCCGACTCCATGGTGGACACTCGACAGAAATTTCATACTAAAGTAAGTATTTTATATTTTCTGGGTCTAAACAGAGCAGAAGTATTGCTAATGTGTTCTACAGATTCTATTGGACTGGTGAACTGTGTGGATTTGTATATTTAACTCAGTTTAATGCTGGCTCAAATTTAGCCTATTACCCAAAAACACTTAAAATTCAACATAGAAGCCAATACTCACGTCTACCTCTGAGCCCAGTTGGAGATAGAAAAAAGACACCAGCCGTGAGTGAGAAGAAGCAAGGGTCCAGCTTTATTGGTTCCGTTCCACCACACGAGATCCACACCGATGAGAATTCTCAGAAGTGATCTGATACCCTGAGCTTAAGATCCAGTATTTATACTGTATTTACACAGTAAATAACCCATATGTTTCAAGAAGATTATGATATCAATACCAATAGGGTTAAAAAAGAGCTCATCTACCTTACTATTATGTTAAAAAAAAGAGGCTATTCCACTTACCAATAGCTCAAAAACCAGGGCGTTTCAACACATAGAATCAAAACCAGGGGTTTTCCAATTACACATAGAATCAAAACCAAGGGATTTCAAATTACCCATAGAATCAAAAGTGGAGAGACAAAACAATCTAGAGTGACCTTGGTCTTACTATTATCTCGCGGGGGGGGGGGGGGGGTGGTTGGTCAGCTTGACTCAGCTCCCCTTATAAATGGCTCCTCATGGTTCTCTCTTAAAATTAAGGCCTTCCTTGCGAGACAAGAATCTTCACCATCTGAATTATGAGTAAGTTATATTTTTCTGTATTTCTAGTTTATAATTTATTTTCATATTTGCTATTATATATATAGTTATACTGCTTGAAAAACGGTTTACTGTACTTCCTACTTCATAATATCATTATATTACCCTTCTACTGTTCTGCATATTCTACTATTCTGTATTTTATAAAGAGTTTTTCTATTATTATAAGATATTGTAATGTCTTGTAATATCTTAATACTCCTTTTCATTATTCTTATAAAGTTATTTATGTGTGTGTGCATTATGTCTACATGCCCGTCCTTGACTGTGCGAGAGTGAGTGTGAGTGTGTGTGTGTGTGTGTCAGTACTCCTCAGCTCTTATACTTCTTTTTGACTTTTCGACTAGTAAACCATAGTGTAGTACTCTTAAAGTTTAAAGTGTAAATCCAATTTGTCAATATCCGCCTAAAACCGCTTCTGTATGTCTAGGTGCCCATCGTCAGTCCTTCCTCTCCCCTTTACTGGATCTGGATCTGGATCTGGACACTCATTATCAGCTTGTGCATCTCACTGCTGATATCATGGTGCTACTTAACTATCTTCGCAGCACCCCATGCAGAAATGGAAATGGAAATGCGGGGTCCCCCCCCCCGATAGAGAATCTGCCCCGTGAACGTGTGTGTTGACGCCTCTACACAGCCAGAACCCCCCTCCAGCTTTCAGTCTGAGGGAGATGTCCTCTTCTCTGATCCGGGCCCCGACCATTCGTCCCTCTTCTACCCTACCAGTCCGTCCCACTCTCAGTGGTCCCCTCACTTCACCTTTGCTGATTTTCCCATGTCCCCAGGACGCACCCCATTTTCTTCCCCCTCCCGCTCTCCTCCAGACTATGAACCCACCAGTCCTGTGAATTACCAATAAAATTACATTTTACTCATACTAAGTCTCCCTCATGTTTATTTCGTCATTTTTATTCACAACATTTATATGGCCTGCTTTGTTCAGTCAGAGACAAGTAAATCTGTTCTAATGTTCATTAATTTTCCATAGAGAAAACAAATGTTTGCTTACACATGAATACGTACTTTATGCCTTCAGGATGGTGGAGATTTGTCTCTTAACTATTTTAAATTTGGTTCTCTTCAACAGGTTGTGTTTGAGTTGTGCAGGCTTGTGTCACCTGACTTAAAGAAGGCATTCTTTGAAGGGCTTGATCAGCAGCTCCCACGGCTCCTGCAGTTGTACAACACCGAGAGGCAGTGAAATACCCGAAATCCAACATATGATGACCGGCATTGATCAAGAGGTAAGTCTAATGAACTTTAGTTTGTTCTGCTCCAGAAATGAGCCGATCTCCAGCAGAACAGCGCTGATAGTTGTGTAATAGACGTGCACAGTAGAGCTGTCGTGATTAATAAATAATCTTATAAATGAATGAATGAATGCCTTTTATTGTCACTATACATATGTACAATGAAATTAAGAGCCACTCCTTTTTGTTCCGTGCAAACATGTACATTCAATACACAAGAAGAATAAACAGATAATACACAGACAAATAAACAAGATAAATAAACAAAATAAATAAACAAGATATACAAGATATGCAAGATAGATATGCAAGTTAGATATTGGGGTGGATGGGGGAGGTACTATGAAATGCACAGTTTTGAGACACTATATACAAATGCTGTGGACTCAGTACATGTGTTTGTTTATCATGGTAATAGCTTTCGGGAAGAAACTATTCCTAAATCTACTAGTCCTTGTTTTGATGCACCTGTAACGTCTCCCTGAGGGCAACAGATTGAACAGATCAAAGCCAGGGTGAGAACTGTCCTTAATGATAGTTTTTCCTCTGCTGAGGCAACGGGAAGTGTAAATATCCATCAGGGAGGGGAGAGGACAGCCAATGATCTTCTGTGCTGCTCTTACTACTCTCTGAAGCCTCTCCCTGTCTGCTGCGGTGCAGCTACCGTACCACACCGTGATACAGTATGTCAACAGGCTCTCAACGGACGAGCGGTAGAAGATCAGCAGCAGATTGGAGTCCAGATTGTACTTTCTGAGAACCCTCAGGAAGTGTAGCCGCGTTTGAGCCTTCTTGATAACCGCTGTGATGTTGTCCGTCCAGGAGATGTTTGCAGAGATAAGGACGCCAAGAAACCGGACGGTGTGGACCTTCTCCACACACTCACCATTAATGAAGAGGGGGGCCAGCTCCGTGTTGTGTCTACAATAAGTTCCTTGGTTTTCTTGGTGTTTAGAGTCAGATTGTTCTTTGAACACCAGGCTGCCAAGTTTAGGACTTCCTCTCTGTAGGCTGCCTCCTCTCCTTTTGAGATAAGTCCGACCACTGTGGTGTCGTCAGCAAACTTGATGATAAGATTATTATTGTAGACAAATTGAAAAAATGTGATTACTTGATGAACGTAGACAAGACTCTATAAATGTAAAATGTTTTGTTGAAGTTCAGATGAAACTCTGATGTACAGAATCTTCAACAGAGTTCTGCAGAAAGATTTTGAATGCCTGTCATTCACCAGAACAAATTTGCAGTTGAACAGTCTGTCTAAAAGAAAAAATCTAAACACACAATATAAAATTCCTGCAGTGTGAATAAAGCCTTTGTGTTGCTTTTAGAAAACATGTCTAGTACTCTCGGTTCAATGTACACAATTTACCCCATTTAAATGCATTTTGGAAATTGTTACACATGGCCTTAAAGTGTGAATATTCACTGTATGCCAAATAAGTAATCAAAGAATAGGAATGGATTTTTTTTTTTTCCTTCTCTAATGGACCATTAATCACAATTATAAAAGATGATGCATCAGGTACAAAGTATCAAAGTACCCCCCGCTCCCCCCCCCCCCACAATGGATGCATGACTTTTGCTACACCATTTCCACTGTGT
The DNA here is from genome assembly GCF_001660625.3 of Ictalurus punctatus. Classification (NCBI taxonomy): domain Eukaryota; kingdom Metazoa; phylum Chordata; class Actinopteri; order Siluriformes; family Ictaluridae; genus Ictalurus; species Ictalurus punctatus. The sequence goes on from NW_026521088.1 coordinate 1,863,272, forward strand.
GTCTTACAAATCACTTTGAGGTAAAGTACTGCTGCTGCGAAGCCCTATTGGATCTGCTCCGTTTTTTAAATTATTAATAATAATATTATTAAATTTGCTCTCTTTCTCTGACTCGCTCTCTCTCTCTCTCTCTCACACACACACACACACACACACACACACACTTCCCAGAGTAAAGCGTGTGAGACATCACAACGAGAATGCAATTCCAAATCTGTAACGTGTAATTTTACGCTATCAGAAGGAGGGACACGTTCAATTTCAGTCTTTAATTAGATCTCTGGCAAAAGAGGTGTGTGTGTGTGTAAAACAATAACATGCATGATGTATATTATGATCAGATCGTATATGTGATTATAAGCAGATTATACCTCTAATCTTATAAGGGATTAAAAATGGAAACCGAGCTTTGGCACATCAGTAGTAGTAATAATAGTAATAATAATAATAATAATAATAATAATAATAATAATAATAAGGTATGACGTGATCAGTGGATCGATGAGGCTCTCTCCGAGTCACTCAGCATTTCGTCTTCTCTCCACACCGTCATGTGTCTTTCCTTTTCTCCCGTCTGTGGCTCCAAGACATGCTGACGTTCAGGTCTGGCAGGATGTTCCATGATTGACACCTCCAGGGGAGTCAGGCTGATCTATTGATTGGGTCCCCTTCAACCTGTGTCCAATCTTTATCCCAAAAGAGGATGTTGTGCAGAGATCATCAAAACACTTATCCAAGTAAAAAGCTTACAGCACCTAGTATTCCCATTCAGTCTCCCAACCAAGTACTAACCAGGCTCAACTCTGCTTTGCTTCCGAGGTCAGATGAGATCAGGCTTTTTTTTTTTTTTAATTATTGTTTTTTTTTTCTCTAAAACAATAAATAAACACTCGGATAATAAAATTACCCTTGTTGTCTTGGTACTTCCCACTGTAAATCATTAAAAATCTTGCATACCTCTGGCGTAAAGACATTGTAAAATTCATCCATTTTGTCGTTTTGCTTAAAATAGAGGAACAGGCACTCAACATATTTCTCCACTTTCCTTTTAAAGACGCGCTCACCATTCATCACGATTCCTTCTCTCTTTGCTACTACCCTTCTTTCCAATATCGCGCTTTTAAAGACCATCACGAGCAGATTAATCAGCTTGCTGTTTTTTCCCTTTTTATCGACGCCTAGCAGGACGACTCTATTCCATTCCTTATCTCTGTCACTTTCTTCCCCCTTTAGGTGCCTGATTATCTCTCTGCATTTCTCGTTCGCTTCCTTCAAACCTTTGCAGTGCAAGAACAAGTGCGAAAAGCCTTCGTCAACCTCATTGCATACTTTACATGTTGGCATCTGCTCCATTCCTAACTTATTTAAAAAAGCATCTGTAAATATCGCTCTGTGTCTGATAAGATACTCGAGGCTTTCCAATTTTGTCTCTACGAGACTCCCTCTCATATTGTCCCATATATCGTTTTCGGCCAGGTCGTTGAACTTTTTTTGCCAATAGTCATTTGCTATGGGTATTTAAAAAATCCCGTCTCTAAAAAAGCTATAAAACATTTTGACTGTACAGAGTTTAAGATTAATGCATTTTTCTCCCAGCTTTACATAAAATTCCCCTTCTCGTCCTCTCCTCCTCCATGCTTTCTATTCTTGCTATCCATTCCTTTGGTATTGCTTTCTTGATTATCTCGTATTTATTGGTTATTTCTTGCCTGCTAAAATCTTCCTTCGCCTCCTCCATTGCATCTACTACATACTGTACGGGTAGGAATCCCTTCTTTAAACTCGTATAAGACATCTCTCACCGTTGTGATCCCTACCTCCCACCATTTTCTAAAAAAGATCTCCTTCCCTTGTTTTAAAACGTTGTTGTTTAAAAACAGGGGCTGGTTTAAAATGTTCTCTCTGCCTTGGGGCTTAAAATGCACAACAGTTAAAAATTTTCCCCAGGCGCCCATCAGTTCTTTATAAAAATCCGGTAGCCCTTCGGTCATCCAATTCTTTGTTTTCATATTTAGGACAGCGTCTCCCAAGTTAAAACTCCCACATTTATTTATAAAATATCCCATTGTTTCTTTCCACGGTGGATTATTCGCGTCATCTACATACTTTATTATTTTCACTCTTAGGCTGTTTTTCTTTTGTTCCACATCTACTAGTCCTAGACCTCCCCTTTCTACGGCCCCTATCAAGGTGCTGTATGCAATCCTCGGTGGTTTTTTGTCCCATAAAAAGTCTAAAAAGCATTTTTTCAACCTTTGTTGTGCCCACAAAGGCATGGATGACACGTACAGGGTATACCAGAGTTTGGACGCCATCAACACATTTAGGATTAAAACTTTGCCTTTTAAACTGAGAGTCCTCAGCCTCCAGAAGGCCAATTTTCTTCCGATGTTCCCTAAAACCTCCTCCCACATGGTTTCTCCTGCCTTGCTATCGTCCTTCCCGATTAAAATCCCCAAGATCTTTATTTCGTTCATTTCCTTAAAAGCAAAATGATCCGTTAGATCTATTGCGCCTCCAAATCTCATGTATACTGTTTTATCTAGGTTTATCTTCTCCCCTGAGCCCTTGCAAAACATTTGTACAATATCCGTAGCCTTCTTGACGCTTTCCTTTTCTTTTATTATTAGCGTCGTGTCGTCTGCGTATTGAAATATCTTTTCTTTTCCTTTACCTCCCTCTACCCCGATTCCTTTTATTTCACCCTCTTGTTATTGCTAGGCCCAGCGGCTCTGAGATTAGTGAATATAGCAGCGTTGATAAAGGGAACCCCTGTCTTATAGATCTTTTTATTTTAAAACACTCCGTTAAAAAACCATTACACTTTATTCTAGTTATCCCTCCCCTGTATAAAATTTTAATCCATTCAATAAAATTTTCACCAAACCCAAATCTTTCTAAAATTCCAAATAAATACCTGTGATTCACCCTGTCAAAGGCTTTCTCGAAGTCCAGACTAATCGCATATCCCTCCTTGCGTTTCGTTTTCATGTATCTGATTGTTTCCTGTATGCCTAGCGTTGTATCCGCTATGTCTTTCCCTTTCACCCCATATACCTGATTTGTTCTGATTATAGTTGGCATTACTTCCCTTAGTCTATTTGCTAAAATTTTTGCTAGAATCTTTAGATCTGTGTTGAGCATTGTAATTGGCCTGTAGTTTCTTAGGTCTACTCGCTCCCCTTTTCTTTTGTATATCAGTTTAATCAGCCCTATTCCCATTCTCTGGTTCATCTCTCTATTCTTAAAAATCTCATCGTACACTTTTTTCAGGGCGCTGGTTAAAACCTCCTTAAAAACAATATAAAATTCACCCCCCAGACCATCTACCTCCGGGCTTTTCCTTCTATTTAATTGAACTATGGCTTTCTCTATCTCCTCCTCCCTTATTTCCTGGTCACATTGTTTTTTCCTCTCCTCTCCTACCCTTGCTTCTATTTGGTTCAGTAAAAACCCCTTCTCTTCTTCACCTACCCCCTCTGAGCTAAAAGGTTTTTCATAAAATGCTTTGACTTCTTCCAAGATTTGCTCAGTTTTTTCCACCGTTTCCCCGTTCTCCCCTTTAATCGCTTTTATTGTTTGGCTTTGCCTTTGCTTTTTTCTAGGTCAAAAAAGAATTTTGTACATTTTTCGCCCTCTACCATATACCTTGCCTTGCTTCGTAACCTTGCACCTTGATATCTTTTTTCTTCTATTTCTTGCATTTCTTCTTCTATCGCTTTTAATTTTTGTATATTTTTTTCCTTCTTATTTAGTTCTTTTTCCCACCGTTCCCTTATTTCTCTTTTATCTTTTTTGTTTTTCTGTATTCGCGTGCAATATTTTATTGTGAATTTCTTGACCTCATATTTTACATTTTCCCACCATATTCTTTTGTCTTCCGTGAAGATCCCATTTTCTTTTTCTTTTTCAATTATCTCTTTTATTTTTACAATATAGTCTTCATTTTTTTTAAATTCCTGTATTTAAAACCCATACTCCTGGTCCTCTTTTAACTACGCTCCAGTCTACGCGCAAGAACAGGGGCTTATGGTCGCTTAAGCTTGTTTCCTCGTACCTTATCCCTTCCATAAAACCTTCTATGTTTCTAGTGCATAGGATAAAATCGATTCTGGTTCTACACATAAAATTCCCGACCATCTGCCTTCTTGAGTATTCTTTCTTCTTTTCGTTTCTCTCTCTCCAAATGTCTATCATGTTGTTGTCTTCCATTAATAATTTTAGCTCCTTTCTCCCTGTACCCGTTTTAAAAACCATCCCTTCAGCCATATGCAATTTGCTAAAAACCGTATTAAAATCCCCCATTATTATAACCTTGCTGTGCTTTTTTACAAAATTCCCTTAAAATTTTAAGATACTCAGTCTTCTCCTGTTCCCCTGTTGGTGCATGCACATTTACCACCACCACTTTCCTCTCCTCATACTCTATTTCAACCGCCATGCATTTCCCAACCATGTCTTTAAACATTATTTTACATTTTATGTCTCTACCTTTTTTTGTCAGTACTGCTACCCCTCTAACAAATTTATCATCACCATTGCTATAAAAAAAATCCCTCCATCCCATCTTTTCCTCACTTCACTTATAAAATGGTCCCTCCAATTGGTTTCTTGTAATACAATTATGTCTTCTGATTTACACATTTCTTTAATTTTCTCAAATTTGCTTATGTTTAAAAGCCCTCTCGCATTAAATGTTACTATTCTTAAAACCATGCAACAAAGAAGGATGTACATCATACCGGTCATTTTAGTCCATCCCCATCAAGTCCTTCAGACACTCGTATCTGTTCTCATGCTTCAACGCGTCTTTTTTGATCACTTTTTTCCTGGTAGTTATCAAATTCGGAAAAACCTTTATTGATCGCCTCCTTTTTGTTGTTTTGGGTATTTTGTCATCCATCTCTTCCTCCTCCTCGCTTTCATTTTCAGCACTTTGCTTGTTCCTGCTTTCCTCTTTTTGTTCTGTTCCATCCAGCGCGTTTTCCAGGGTTTCAGTGATGTCCAGGTTGCTGCCTGTCGCTCCTGTTGTACATTTTGTCTGTTGCCCTCGTCCATCTGCTCACCGTGCTCCGTGTCTTCAGCTGCATCATCGATCCGCATTTCTCCGGCTTGCTCCTCTTTTTCCCTCTCATCGTCTCCTCCTTGCTTCTGTCCGTTCACCTGTTCCTCGTTTCGCTCCTCATCCAGCATTCACACTTGTTTAGGTGTCTGTCGCAGTCCAGGCACTTCACCGTTTTGCAGTCCCTTGCCTGATCTCATCTGACCTCGGAAGCAAAGCAGAGTTGGGCCTGGTTAGTACTTGGTTGGGAGACTGAATGGGAATACTAGGTGCTGTAAGCTTTTTATTTGGATCAGTGTTTTCATGACCTCTGCACAACATCCTCTTTTGGGATAAAGGTTGGACACAGGTTTGAAGGGTGGGTGGGTGGGTCAGTCGGTCGGTCAGTGAGTCAGTCTTTTGATTACACTATTTAAATAGGCCCCATTTGGGGTTAGCTTTCGCTTACAGCCACACCACTCTGACGGCGCTAGTGAGTAGCACTTGAGAGGTAGGGAGTTGGCTGCAGTTGGTGAGAGGGGCTCACCAAAATCTTTGTGTTTATTTTTTTGTGGTTAAATGCCTAGTTATTTTCATTAGTATTTTGTTTGTTTGTTTGTTCCTCCCGGCAGCGCAGGCTGTTTGGGAGGGGCTTTTTGAGCCTAGTTTGCGTCTTTTCTTTGTTTGTTTTCTTTGTTTGTGTAAAATGGACGGCTTAAGAACGACGGATACGGCAATGGCGGACGAAATACAGCGTGGAAAAGAACTCGGAATGGAACAACGACCAAGAGATGATGACGGAAAAGGGAAGCTGGAAAAAAAGGAAGGCGGGAAGAGAATTTATATGAAGGAGGCAACCGTGACGGTGGATCTGGGGAATGTGGAGGAAGCCAGAGCGGTGGACATCATAAAAGCGGTGGCGGAGAAAATCGGGGAAGGAAGAATCCTGGCGGTGAGACCTAAACAGAGGAAAGAATATGAGGTGACGCTCGAGAAAGAGGAAGACACGGAAAGCCTGTGCGACGGCCTGACAATCAGAGGCATAAAATGTGAAGTCACGCGGCTACACAATAGAGACTTTGTGGTGTCCTTCATGCACCTACCTGTTTACCTGGACGATGAAGTCATCATCCAAAAGCTGACAGGATGGGGAGTAACACCCATATCAAAAATAAAAAGGAGGCAATATCCCGGTACAAGCATCGAAGATGGGACTAGATATGTAAAAACAAGGTTCCCGAAAGAGGTGACGTCGCTCCCATACAGCACCAAGCTGGAAACCGCAGAAGGACCTCAGTACTTCCGGGTAATGCACAGCCAGCAGGTGAAGACATGTCGGCTGTGTCTGAGCCCGGACCATCTGGTCAAGGACTGCCCCAGCTTCACGTGCTACAAGTGCGAGGAGAGGGGACACTTCGAAGGGACTGCAGAACGGTGAAATGCCCGGACTGCGACAGACACCTAAACAAGTGTGAATGCTGGATGGAGAGCGAGGAGCGAAAGGAGGAAGAGGTGAACGGACAGAAGCAAGGAGGAGACGATGAGAGGGAAAAAGAGGAGCAAGCCGGAGAAACGCGGATCGATGATGCAGCTGAAGACACGGAGCACGGTGAGCAGATGGACGAGGGCGACAGACAAAATGTACAACAGGAGCGACAGGCAGCAACCTGGACACCAATCGACATCACTGAAACCCTGGAAAACGCACTGGATGGAACAGAACAAAAAGAGGAAAGCAGGAGCCAGCAAAGTACTGAAAATGAAAGTGAGGAGGGGGAAGAAATGGATGACAAACTACTAAAAACAATAAAAAGGAGGCGATCAATAAAGGTTTTGCCAAGTTTGACAACTGCTAGGAAAAGAGTGATTAAAAAAGACGTGTTGAAGCATGGAAACAGATATGAGTGTCTGAAGGACTTGGAGGGGATAGACTGAAACGATGGGTATGATGTACATCTTTCTTTGTTGCATGGTCTTAAGACTAGTTACATTTAATGCGAGAGGGTTGTTAAATGTAAGCAAATTCGAAAGTCAAAGAAATGTGTAAACTGGAGGACGTAATTGTTTTACAAGAAAACTCGAGAGATGGGTTCATAAGCGAAGTGAGGAAAAGATGGAATGGAGAAATATTTTATAGTAATGGTGACGATAAATTCAGGAGGGGGGTAGCAATATTGATAAAAAAATAATAGAGATATAAAATGTAAAATGATATATAAGGACATATTTGGGAAATGCATGGTGGTGGAACTAGAACATGAAGAGAGAAAAGTGGTGGTGGTTAACGTGCATGCACCAACAGGGGAACAGGAGAAGAGGGAGTAAGTTCTTAAGAGAGTTCCTAAAAAAATTTAAAAATAATCACACTACGGTTATTATAATGGGGGATTTTAACACGGTATTTAGCAAATTGGATATGGCGGAAGGGATGGTTTTTAAAACAGACACAGGGAGAAAAGAAGTAAAATTATTAATGGACGAAAACAATATGATCGACATTTGGAGGGAAAGAAATGAGAAAAAAAAAGAATACTCAAGGAGGCAGATAGTTGGGAATTTTATGTGTAAGACAAGGATTGATTTTATTTTATGCACGAGAAACACAGAAAGATTTATAGAAGGGATAAAGTACGAAGAAACAAGTTTAAGCGATCATAAGCCCCTGTTCGTACACATAGATTGGAGGGTAGTCAAAAGAGGGCCAGGGGTATGGGATTTAAATACAGCGATTTTAAAGAATGAAGAGTATATTGAAAAAATAAAAGAGATAATGGGAAACGAAAAAGAAAACGGGATGTTCATAGAAGATAAAAGAATATGGTGGGAAAATGTAAAATATGAAGTAAAGAAATTTACAATAAAATGTTGTACGCTTATACAGAAAAGGAAAAAGGATAAGAAAAGAGAAATAAGGGAACGGTGGGAGAAGGAAAAAGATATACAGAAATTGAAAGCAATAGAAGAAGAATTGCAGGAAATAGAAGAAAGTAAATATCAAGGCGCAAGGTTAAGAAGTAAAGCAAAGTCTATGGTGGAGGGGGAAAAATGCACAAAATTCTTCTTCGATTTAGAAAGAAGGAAGGGAAAAGCTGAGACAATAAAAGGAATTAAAGGGGAGAATGGGAAAGTAGTAGAGGAAAATGAGGAAATTCTAAAAGAAGTTAAAGTATATTACGAGAAACTATTTAGCTCAGAGGGAGTAGGAGAAAAGGAGAAGGGATTTTTATTAAATCAAATAGAAGCAAGGGAATAAGGGAGGAAGAAACAGAAAAAGCCATAGCACAACTAAATAGAAAGAAAAGCCCGGGAATAGATGGATTGGGGGGTGAGTTTTATATTGTTTTTAAGGATGTTTTAACCAGCACTTTGAAAAATGTATACGATGAGATATTTAAGAAAGGGAAAATAAACAAAAGAATGGGAATGGGAGTGGTAAAGTTGATATATAAAAGAAAAGGGGAAAGAGAAGATTTAAGAAACTATAGACCGATCACAATGCTTAATACTGACTTAAAGATTTTAGCGAAAATTTTAGCAAATAGACTAAAAGAAGTAATGCCAGCCATAATTAGAACGAATCAGGTATATGGGGTAAAAGGGAAGGATATAGCGGACACAACGCTAAGTATACAAGATAAAAAGATATATGAAGATGAAAAATAAAGAAGGATATGTAGTTAGCATATATTTTGAGAAAGCTTTTGACAGGGTCGATCACGATTATTTATTTGGGATTTTAAAAAATTTTGGCTTCGGGGAAAATTTTATCGAATGGATCAAAATTTTATATAGAGGGGCAACAACAAGAATAAAGTGCAATGGATTTTTAACACAGTGTTTTAAAATTCAAAGATCGATAAGACAGGGATGCCCACTATCAGCGCTTTTATACTCACTTATCTCAGAGCCACTGGGTCTAGCAATGAAACAAGAATGTACGATAAAAGGAATCGGGGTTGAAGGAGGGAAAGAAAAAGAGACTATATTTCAATACGCGGACGACACAACGCTAATAGCGAAAGATAAGGAGAGCGTCAAGAAAGCAATGGAAATCGTACAAATGTTTTGTAAGGGCTCAGGGGGTAAGATCAATGTAGACAAAACAGTGTACATGAGATTCGGAGGGGCCGTAGATCTAACAGATTACTTTGCTTTTAAAGAAACAAATGAAATAAAGATCTTGGGCGTTTTAATCGGAAAGGATGAAAGGAAGGCAGGAGAAACCATGTGGGAGGGTATTTTAGGAAATATCGAAAGGAAGCTGGCTTTCTGGAAACTGAGGACTCTCAGTTTGAAAGGGAAGGTTTTAATTCTAAATGTGTTGATGGCATCGAAATTATGGTACACCCTATATGTGTCATCCTTGCCTTTGTGGGCAGAACAAAGGCTCAAGAAATGTGTTTTAGACTTTTTATGGGATAAAAAACCGTCAAGAATCGCATATAACACCTTGATAGGAGCGGTGGAAAGGGGAGGTCTAGGGTTGGTGGATATCGGGCAAAAGAAAAACAGCTTAAGAGTAAAAATAATTAAAAAAAATATATGGATGACGAGAACGATACAGCGTGGAAAAAAAACAATGGGGTATTTTTTAAATAAATGCGGGAATTTTAACTTGGGGGACGGTATTTTATGCATGAAGACGAAGAACTGGATGGCGGAAGGGCTACCGGACTTTTATAAAGAAATGATGGGCGCATGGGGAAATTTCTAACCATTGTGCACTTTGAGCCCCGAGGCAGAGAGAACATCCTGAACCAGCCCCTGTTTTTAAACAACAGAGTTTTAAAGCAAGGAAAAGAGATCTTTTTTAGAAAGTGGTGGGAGGTGGGAATTACAAGGGTAAGGGACGTTTTATATGAGTTTAAAGAAGGGTTCCTACCGGTACAATGCATAATAGATGCAATGGAGGAAGCAAAGGAAGACTTCAGCACGCAGGAAATTATCAACAAATATGAGGTAATCAAGAATGCAATACCGAAGGAGTGGATAGAAAGAATAGAAAACATGGAGGAGGGAACGGGAAGGGAGTTTTACGTGAAGGTGGGGGAAAAATGTTTTGATTTCAAACTCTGTACAGTGAAAATGTTTTATAGTTTTTTTTTAGAGACGGAATTTTTAAAATACCAATAGCAAATGAGTACTGGCTGAAGAAGTTTGACGACCTAGAGGAAAACGACATATGGGGTAACATGAGAGGGACGCTTGTAGAGACAAAGCTGGAAAACCTTGAATATTTTATTAGGCACAGAGTAGTATTCACAGATGCTTTTTTGAATAAATTAGGAATGGAGCAAACGCCAATATGCAAAGTATGTCATGATGATGAGGAAGGTTTTTTACATTTGTTTTCACGCTGCAAAGGGCTGGAAGGAGCGAACGCGAAATGTAGAGAAATAATTGGGCACCTGAAGGGAGAAAAAAAATGAGAGATTTTGAATGGAATAAGATTGTCATGTTGGGAGTTGATAAAAAGAGCAAGAACAACAAACTGATTAAATGTGCTCGTGATGCTGTTCAAAAGTGCAACATGGGAAAGAAGGGTCGTGGCAAAGAGGGAAGGAATTGTATTGGATGTCGAGCGTGTTTTTAAAAGAAAAGTAGAAAAATACGTTGAATGTTCGTTTCTCTATTTTAAGCAAGAAGACAAAATGGATGAATTTTATGACGTTTTTACACCTGAGGTATGCAAGGTTTTTGATGATTTACAGTGAAAAGTGCCAAGATAACAAGGGTAATTTTAATTATACGAGTGTTATTTATTGTTTTAGAGGTTGACTGTTTAATTAAAACATTATACTGGGTGTAAATACTAAATGTTTTATGTGGAGTTAGGTTTTATGTGTAAAAATAATGTACATTCTAATATTTTAAGATGAAAATGTGTTTATATTGTAACATTTTCTTGATGGAATTTTTTTGAATACTTTTTCAATAAAATAAATAAATAAATAAATAAATAAATAAATAAATAAGGAAGAAATGGATGACAAAATACCCAAAACAATAAAAAGGAGGCGATCAATAAAGGTTTTTCCGAACTTTGATAACTACCAGGAAAAAAGTGATCAAAAAAGACACGTTGAAGCATGAGAACAGATACGAGTGTCTGAAGGACTTGGAGGGGATGGACTAAAATGACCGGTATGATGTACATCCTTCTTTGTTGCATGGTTTTAAGAATAGTAACATTTAATGCGAGAGGGCTTTTAAACATAACCAAATTTGAGAAAGTTAAAGAAATGTGTAAATCAGAAGACATAGAAACAATTAACCAATTGGAGGGACAATTTTATAAGTGAAGTGAGGAAAAGATGGAATGGAGAAGTTTTCTATAGCAATGGTGATGATAAATTTGGTAGAGGGGTAGCAATACTGACAAAAAAAAAGGTGGAGACATAAAATGTAAAATAATGTTTAAAAGACACGGTCGGGAAATGCATGGCGGTTGAAAGAGTATGAGGAGAGGAAAGTGGTGGTGGTAAATGTGCATGCACCAACAGGGGAACAGGAGAAGACTGAGTATCTTAAATTTTTAAGGGAATTTGTAAAGAAGCACAGCAAGGTTATAATAATGGGGGATTTTAATACGGTTTTTAGCTAATTGGATATGGCTGAAGGGATGGTTTTTAAAACGGATACAGGGAGAAGGAGTTAAAATTATTAATGGAAGACAGCAATATGAGACATTTGGAGAGAGAGAAACGAAAAGAAGAAAGAATGGTCAAGAAGGCAGATGGTCGGGAATTTTATGTGTAGAACCAGAATCGATTTTATCCTATGCACTAGAAACATAGAAGGTTTTATGGAAGGGATAAGGTACGAGGAAACAAGCTTAAGCGACCATAAGCCCCTGTTCTTGCGCGTAGACTGGAGCGTAGTTAAAAGAGGACCAGGAGTATGGGTTTTAAATACAGAAATTTTAAAAATGAAGACTATATCGTAAAAATAAAAGATAATTGAAAACGAAAAAGAAAACGGGATTTTCACGGAAGACAAAAGAATATGGTGGGAAAACGTAAAACATGAGGTCAAGAAAATTTACAATAAAATATTGCACGCGAATACAGAAAAACAAAAGATAAGAAGAGAGAAATACGGGAACGGTGGGGAAAAAGAGCTAAATAAGAAGGAAAAAAAATTATACAAAAGTTAAAAGCAATAGAAGAAGAAATGCAAGAAAAAAAAAATATCAAGGTGCAAGGTTACGAAGCAAAGCAAGGTATATGGTAGAGGGCGAAAAATGTACAAAATTCTTTTTTGACCTAGAAAAAAAGCAAAGGCAAAGCTGAAACAATAAAAGGGATTAAAGGGGAGAACGGGAAAATAGTAGAAAAAATTGAGCAAATCTTGGAAGAAATCAAAGCATTTTATGAAAAACTTTTTAGCGCAGAGGGGGTAGATGAAGAAGAGAAGGGGTTTTTACTGAACCAAATAGAAGCAAGGGTAGGAGAGGAAAGGAAAAAACAATGTGACCAGGAAATAAGGGAGGAGGAGATAGAGAAAGCCATAGCCCAGTTAAATAAAAGGAAAAGCCCGGGGATAGATGGACGGGGGGGGGGGGGGGTAAGTTTTACATTGTTTTTAAGGAGGTTTTAACCAGCGCCCTGAAAAAAATGTACGAGGAGATTTTTAAGAATAGAGAGATGAACCAGAGAATGGGAATGGGTCTGATTAAACTGATATACAAAAGAAAAGGGGAGAGAGTTGACCTAAGAAACTACAGGCCAATTACAATGCTCAACACAGACCTAAAGATTCTAGCAAAAATCTTAGCAAATAGACTAAGGGAAGTAATGCCGACTATAATCAGAACAAATCAGGTATACGGGGTAAAAGGGAAAGACATAGCAGACACAACGCTAGGCATACAGGAAACAATCAGATACACGAAAACGAAACGCAAGGAAGGATATGCAATTAGTCTAGACTTCGAGAAAGCGTTTGACAGGGTGAATCACGGTAATTTATTTGGAATTTTAGAAAAATTTGGGTTTGGCGAACATTTTATTGAATGGATTAAAATTTTATACAGGGGAGGGATAACTAGAATAAAGTGTAATGGTTTTTTAACGGAGTGTTTTAAAATAAAAAGATCTATAAGACAGGGGTTCCCTTTATCAACGCTGCTATATTCACTAATCTCAGAGCCACTAGGATTAGCCATAAAACAATGAGCAATAAAAGGAATCGGTGTTGAAGGAGGTAAAGAAAAAGAAAATATTTCAATATGCAGATGACACGACAGTAATAGTAAAAGAAAAGGAGAGCATTAAAAAAGTCATGGAAATCGTACAAATGTTTTGTAAGGGCTCAGGAGGAAAGAAACGAAGACAAAACAGTGTATATGAGATTTGGAGGGGCTATAGATCTAACAGATTATTTTGCTTTCAAAGAAACAAAAGAAATAAAGATCCTAGGTGTTTTAATTGGGAAGGACGAAAGGAAAGCAGGGGAAACCATGTGGGAGGGCATATTAGGAAATATTGAAAGAAAACTGGCCTTTTGGAAACTGAGGACTCTTAATTTAAAAGGGAAGGTTTTAATCCTAAATGTGCTGATGGCGTCCAAGTTGTGGTATACCTTATACGTGTCATCAATGCCTTTGTGGGCAGAACAAAGGCTGAAGAAATGTTTTCTAGACTTTTTGTGCGATAAAAAACCGCCAAGAATCGCATACAACACTTAGGTAGGTGGGAAGGAGGGGTCTGGGTTTAGTGGATGTGGAGCAAAAGAAAAACAGTTTGAGAGTGAAAATAATAATAATAAAAAAAAAAAAGTATATGGATGATGAGAATAAAGCAGCGTGGAAAAAAAAATGGAATATTTTATAAAAAAATGTGGGAATTTTAATTTGGGAGATAGTATTCTATGCATGAAAACAAAGAATTGGATGACGGAAGGGCTACCGGATTTTTATAAAGAAATGATGGGCGCCTGGGGAAAATTTTTAACCATGGTACACTTCAAGCCCCGAGGCAGAGAGAACATCTTAAACCAGCCCCTGTTTTTAAACAACAGCGTCTTAAAGCAAGGAAAGGAGATTTTTTTTTAGAAAATGGTGGGAGGTGGGAATTACAAGGGTTAGGGACGTTTTTTACGAGTTTAAAGAAGGTTTCTTACCGGTACAGTGTATAATAGATGCAATGGAGGAGGCGAAGGAGGACTTTAGCAGACAATAAATAATCAATAAGTACAATGTAATCAAGAAAGCAATACCGAAGGAGTGGATAGAGAGAATTGAAAACATGGAGGAGGAGGGAACAGGAAGAGAGGTTTACATGAAGGTGGGAGAAAAACTGTTTGCTTTTAAACAATGTACAGTGAAAATGTTTTATAGGTTTCTTTAGAGATGGAGTTTTTAAAAACACCAATTGTAAATGAGTACTGTCAAAAGTTGTTCAATGACCTTGAAGAGGACATAGAGAATAACATGAAAGGGACGATCGTAGAGACAAAACTGGAGAACCTTGAGTATTTTATCAGACAGAGTAATATTCACAGACTCTTTTCTGAACAAATTAGGAATGGAGCAGACGGCAATATGTAAAGTATGTAATGATGAGGAAGGTTTTTTACATTTGTTTTTGCACTGCAAAGAGTTGGAAGAAGTTAACGTGAAATGTAGGAAAATAATTGGGCATCTGAAGGGGGAAGAAAATGAGAGACATGGAATGGAATAAAGTCGTCATGCTAGGAGTTGGTAAAAAGTGCAAAAACAATAAACTGATCAATCTGCTCATGATGTTGTTTAAAAGTGCAATATGGGAAAGAAGGGTTGTGGCAAAGAGAGAAAGAATTGTAATGGATTTTGAGCGTGTTTTTAAAAGAAAAGTGGAAAAATACGTGGAATGTCTGTTTCTCTATTTTAAACAAGAAGATAAAATGGACGAATTTTACAACGTTTTTACGCAAGAGATGTGCAAGGTCTTTGACGATTTACAATGGGAAGTGCCAGGATAACAAGGGTAATTTTATCATATGTGTCATTTATTGTTTTAAGGGTTGACTGTTTTAAACTGAATATTATAATGGATGTAAATAACATGTTTTATTGAGGTAGGATTTATTGTTTAAAAAATAAAATGTACATTCTAATATATTTTAAGGTGAAAAATTTTTTTTGTAATGTTTTATAATGGAATTTTTTGAATACTTTCAATAAAAAAAATAAAAAAAAAGCCCGATCTCCTCTGACCTCGGAAGCAAAGTAAAGTTGGGCCTGGTTAGTATTTGGTTGGGAGACTGAATGGGAATACTAGGTGCTGTAAGCTTTTCATTTGGATAAGTGCTTTAATTATCTCTGCACAACATCTTTTGGGATAAAGATTGGATGCACTTTTGAAAGGGACCCAATCAGTCAGTCCTATTCAAGGTTTGCTTACACTACTTAAATAGGCACCATTTGATGGTAGCTTTTGCTTACGGCCATACCACTCCGACAGCGCTAGAGTGTAGCACCACAGAAGAAGTGTGTTGGCTGCAGTAGGTGAGAGAGGCTCACCAAAAGCTTGGTGTTTATTTTCATCTGTGTTTATTTTATTATTATTTTTTTAATCCTCCCCGCAGTACGGGCTGTTTGGGAGGAGGTTAAACGTAGTTTGTGTGTTTGTTAAAAATTGATGATTTAAAGTCAACAGATGAGGCAATGGCAGGAGAAACATGACATGGACATGAAAAAGGACCGGATAAACGACAACGAGATGGGAACAGAAAAGAGGAAGAAGTCAGCATGGGAGTGTACACTAAAGAAGCTACAGTCACTGTGGATTTGGGAAGTGTCCAAGATGCATGAGCAGAGGACATCAAAGCGGTGACGGAAAGAATTGGAGAGGGGAAAATCCTAGTGGTAAGACCAAGACAATCAAAAGAATATGACGTGACACTCAAAAGTGAAGATACAGAAGAGTTAATGGACGGACTGAATCAAAGGTGAAGTGTGTGAAGTGAAAAGACTACAGAACAGGGATTATGTGGCCTCCTTCATGCATCTGCCTGTTTATTTGGATGATGATTTTTAAAAAGCTGGAGGGAATGCCCATCTCTAAAATTAAAAGGAGAATGTATCCGGGCACAAACATTGAGGATGGGACAAGATTTGTAAAAACAAGGTTCCCGAGAGAGGTGACGTCCCTCTCGTATAGCACGAAAATGGAAACGGCAGAAGGACCGCAGTACTTCCGGGTGATGCACAGTGCATGAGCCCGGATCGTGTGGTGAAGGATTGCCCTAATTTTAAGTGCTATAAATGTGAGGAGAGGGGGCATTTTGCAAGAGACTGCAACACGGTGAAGTGTCCGGATTGCAGAAAGTCTTTAAAGTGTGAATGCTGGATGAAGAGCGAGGAGGGAGAAGAGGAGCAGATGAATGGGCAGAGGCATGAAGGAGACAGCGAGAAGGAGCAAGAAGAAGAAACCAGAGGAACACAGGTCAGTGACATAGCAGAAAACACAGAAAATGGAGCACAGACGGATGAATGCGAAAAACAGAACGTGCAAATAGAACAAGAGGGAGAAATCTGGACACAAATAGACATGACTGAAACTTTGGAAAGTGCATTGGACAGAGCAGACGAAAAAGAACAAAGCAGTAATGAACAACATGCTGAAAATGAAAGTGAAGCGGGGGAAGAAATGGAGGATAAAACACTGAAAACTATGAAAAGGCGGCGATCGATAAAGGTTATTCCAAGCTTGGAAGCAGCCAGAAAAAGAGCGATTAAAAAGGATGCACTTAAACATGAAAACAGGTATGAGTGTGTAAAGGATTGGAGCGGATGGACTGAAAAGATGACTTTGTTGTACGTTCTCCTCTGTTTTAGGATTTTAAGAATTGTTACATTTAATGCCAGGGGACTTTTAAATGTAAACAAATTTGAAAAAATAAAAGAAATGTGTAAAATGGAAGATGTTTTACCAGAAACTAACTGGAGAGAAGGGTATACAAGTAAAATAAGGAAAAGATGGAATGGGGAAATATTTTATAACAATGGTGATAAGTCTGGAAGAGGAGTAGCAATACTAATAAAAGAAAATGGAGATACAAAATGTAAAATAGTGTATAAGGACACATTTGTGAAATGTATGGAAGTAGAGATAGAATATGAAGAGAAGAAAGTAATAGTGGTCAATGAACAAGCACCAGCAGGGGAGCAGGAAAAGAGAGAGTATTTTAAGTTTTTAAGGGAGTTTTTAAAGAAGCACAATCAAGTTATTATAATGTGGGATTTTAATACAGTGTTTAGTAAATTGGATATGGCTGAGGAAATGGTTTCTAAAACTGACACAGGAAGAAAAGAGCTAAAATTACTGATGGAAGACATGATTGATATATGGAGAGAAAGGAATGAAAAGAAAAAAAAGAAGAATACTCAAGGAGGCAGATAGTCGGGAATTTTATGTGCAAAACAAGAATAGATTTTGTTTTATGTACAAGGAACATAGAAGGTTTTATAGAAGGGATGAGGTATGAAGAAACAAGCCTAAGTGATCATAAGCCACTTTTTATGCAAATAGATTGGAGTACAGTGAAAAGAGGGCTAGGGGTATGGGTCTTAAACACAGTGGTTTTAAAGAATGAAGAATATGTTGAAAAGATAAACGATATCATTGAAAATGAAAATGGAATGTATGTGGAAGATAAAAGAATATGGTGGGAAAATGTGAAGAATGCAGTGAAAAATATTTACCATAAAATATTGCAGACAAATACAGAAAAGCAAAAAGAATAAGGAAAGATGGGAAAAAGAATTAAATGAGAGAAAAAAAAAAGATATACAAAAATTAAAAGTAATAGAGGAAAAACTGAAGAAATATTAGTGTGAGGTTGCGAAGCAAAGCATATAGTGGAGGAAGAAAAGTGCACAATTTCTTTTAGCTGTAGAAAGGAGAAAGCTGAAACAAAAGGGGAAAATGGAGAAGTATAAAAAAAGGATTTTTTGAAAGAAAAAAAAGCATATTATGAAAAGCTATTCATTAGAGATGGAGTAAAAGAAGAAGAAGAAGTATCACTATTGAAGCAAATAAAAACAAAAGTAAGAGAGGAAGATAAAAAAAAAAGGATGTGATCAAGACATAAGAGAGGAAAAGATCAAAAAGCTTTAAGTGAATTAAATAGAAAAGTCCAGGTATAGATGGTTGGGGGAGTGAGTTTTATATCGTTTTTAAGGATTTTATAACTAGCACCTTAAAAGAAGTATATGAAGAGGTTTTTAAGAAAGGAGAGATGAATCAAAGAATGGGATTGATGAAGTTGATATATAAAAGAAAAGGAGAAAAGGGTAGACCTTAATAACTACAGACCAATTACAATGCTCAACACCAATTTAAAGATTTTGGCAAAAATTTTAGCCAACAGATTAAAAGTAGTAATGCATATAGTAATGTATAATTAAAACAAATCTAGTGTACAGTGTAAAAAGAAAACATATAGCAGACAACAATAAGCATAAAAGATATGATCAGGTACATGAAAATCGAAAACAGAGAAGGCTATGTAATTAGTTTAGACTTCAAAAAGCCTTTGACGGGGTGGAACATGATTATTTTTTGGAATTTTAAAGAGTTTTGGTTTCGGAGAGAACTTTACTGAATGGATTAGAATTTTATACAGGAGGCGCAATAACGAGAGTTAGCAGTCTGTAAAATGGCCAATAACAAGGCCACTGGGCCTGATGACATACCATCAGAATTGTGGAAGAGGTTAGCAGAACCAGGAGCTTATTTCCTGACAACCCTTGTTCAACAAATTTCCTGATGATGGCATTCCAACTGCATGGAGAAAAAGCTATCTAGTGCCTTTGTACAAAAACAAAAGGTGACATAAGACTCTGTGGGAACTACAGGGCTATAAAACTGATATCACACACCTTTAAAATCTGGGAACCGGTAATAAATAGAAGATTGATGCATCTAACTAAGGTCACTGAAAACCAGTGCAGATTTGTTGCAGAAAAATCAACAACCGATACTATACATTCGATTCAAATCCTTATGGAAAAGCAGAGACAACAAGAAAGATCTACACATGGTGTTTATAGATTTAGAAAAAGCTTTTGACCGTGTTCCGAGACCACTAGTATGGCAAGCTCTACGATCACAAAAAGTGCCCGAATGTCTCAATATAGTGGCCGACGTGTACGGAGGTGCAACCACTAAGAAAACCACAATACCACATGACCAGAAAAGTGCTGGAGCTTGGTACAGGAAAGAGAAGCCGTGGAAGACCTCACCTAAGATGGATGGATGTTATAAATAAAAGACCTCACTAGAGACAATATAGACCCAACAACGATCTAGAACAGAACAACCTGGAGACAAAAGATTAGGAGAGCCGACCACAAGTAGATATGGGAAAAGGCCGGACAAAGAAAAAGCACGATAAGGAGAGTAAAATGTAATGGGTTTTTAACAGTGTTTTAAAATAAAAAGATCCATAAGACAAGGATGCCCACTATCAGCTCTTTTATATTCACTAGTTTCAGCCATAAAGCAAGAAGAAAAAATAAAAAAAAAAGAATAAAAAAATAGGAAGTAAAGAAAAGGACAAAATATTTCAATATGCAGATGATACCACAGTGATAGTAAAAGAAATGGAGAGTGTTAAAAAAATCATGGAAATTGTACAGATGTTTTGTAAGGGCTCAGGATGTAAGGTAAATGAAGAAAAAACAGTGTATATGAGATTTGGAGGTGTGACAGATTTAACAAATCATTTTACTTTCAAAGAAACAAAAGAAATAAAGATCTTAGGTGTTTTAATTGGGAAGGATGAAAAGAAAGCGAGGGAAACCATGAGGGAAGACATTAGGAGGTATTGAAAGAAGACTGAATCTTTGGAAACTGAGGACTCTTAATTTAAAAGGGAGGATTTTAATCCTGAATGTGTTGATGGTGTCAAAGTTATGGTATACCTTATATGTGTCATCTATGCCGTTGTGGGCAGAAAGAAAGCTGAAAAAACGTTTGAGATTTTTTATGGGACAGGAAGCCACCAAGAATCATATACAACAATTTAATAGGTGCAGTGGGAAGGGGAGGGATTGGGTTTAATAGATGCCGAGCAAAGGAAAAACAGTTTGAGATTGAAAATAATTAAAAAGAAAAACGTTTATGGATGAAAATAAAGCAGCATGGGGAAAAAAAAACCCCAATGGAATATTTTATAAGTAAATTTGGGAATTTTAAATTGGGGAAATAATATTTTATGAATGAAAACAGAACTGGATGATGGAAGGGTTACCAGATTTTTATACGGAAATGATGAGCGCCTGGGGGAAATTTTTACCAATGTACATTTTAAACCCCGAGGCAGAGAGAACATTTTAAATCAGCCTTTATTCTTAAATAACAGCATTTTAAATCAAGGAAAATAGTTTTTTTAAGAAATGGTGGGAGGTGGGAATCACAAGGGTTAGGGATGTTTTATATGAATTTAAAGAAGGGTTTTTACCTGTACAGTGTATAGTAGATGCAATGGAGGAGAAAGAGGATTTTAGCAGACAAGAAATAAAAACAAACAAACAAACAAAAAAAAAAAAACAGGAAGAGAGGTCTATGTGAAGGTGGGAGAAAAACTGGGTGCTTTTAAAGAATGTACAGTGAAAATGTTTTATAGCCTTTTTAGAGTTAAAAAAAAACAAAAACAACTATTGTTAATGAGTACTGGCAACAGAAATTCAATGACCTTAAAGAAGAAAGTATATGGAACAATATGAAAGGGATGATCATAGAAACAAAATTAGAGAACCTAAATTAGAGTATGTTATCAGACAAAGTGATATTTACAGATGTCCTACTGAACAAAATAGGAATGGAGCAAAGTGCAACATGTAAAGTATGTAATGATGAAGTGTTTTTACATTGCAAAGAATTGAAAGATTTTAATGCAAAGTTTAAGAGAATAATTGAACATCTGAGAGGGGAACAACATGAGAAAGACATAGAATGGAATAAGGGGATGTTAGGATAGGATAAAAAGTTTAAAAACAAAAAAAAAAACAGGATTTATTGTTAAAAAAAATATAAGTATATACTGATGTATTTTAATGTGAAAAATATTTATGTTGTAATGTTTTTAATGGAATTTTTGAATACTTTTAATAATAATTAAAAAAAAAAAAAAAAAAAAACCCAACCCTCTCATCTGACCTCGAAAGCAAAGTTGGGCCTGGTTAGAACTTGGTTGGGAGACTGAATGGGAATACTAGGTGCTGTAAGCTTTTCATTTGGGAAAGTACTCCCTCATTCTTTATGCAACGTACTGGTGCTTAGACTTCACACGAACGTGTTTTGCGTAAAGTGATTCTCTGTATTTGCAAATCAAAGAATCACTCCTGACGTGAAAGGACACATCATCTTGTCTCATGTTGATGATGCTCTGACGTCCGTCTGAGGAAGCTGCTATAGGAAGCAGGCATGCAGCACAACTTTGTACTCTCCCTCATCTAGTTTTTATTTTTTCATCAGTCACACATGACTTCTTAGTTTTGCACGAGGACTGATGTCTCCACAGGTCATTTTTCCTGAACATTCTAAAACAATATGGGCAAGGCAAATAGTCCTTAAGAGAAGCTTTATCAGACGGCTGCTTCCAGGTCACCATGTCCTCTACTTTTTTTCCAGAACTTTGGAATTGTGTTTAAAGTCTCCTTTATTGCGTAGCTGTTCCAGAAGAACCTTTCTTTCTTTTGATCTTAATGGAAAGCTGAAGGCATATGCCACATCTTTGACCTCGATATGCTTTCTCCCCAAATGCCTCGAGATCTTTAACTGTGATTTGCCACAGTAGAGGTAATAATGTCTTTTGTCCAGTGCTCATTTATGGTCTTCCCTTTTTGTACAAATTTTTAGGGTCACAGTTGATTTGCCTTTATTTGTTTTGTTTATCTCGAGTTGTTTGTGTCTTTTCAGATAAATTCTAAGTTTCTTTTGTTTTTTTTTTAAATGGTGCACTTCCCTCTTTACTGATCATCATTACTCAAATTTGTGTCTGGACCTTCAAGATATTCTTTACTGGACTGTTTCTTAAGCGATGAACCTTTGTTTGGGCTCAAATCTTCCACATCACTGGATGATGACGTTCTGTGTTCCGGATTGTAATCTGGGTCTAGTACTGCGCAGCTGGATACTTCAGATTCCAAGGAATCACTCTCTGGTTCCTCATGAATATCATCCAGCTGCAAGTTCAATCATCATGAGTTAAAGTCTAACTTTAAATAGACACTTCACCACCATTATTTTGACGATGGACTATCTGACTAACTGATACTAACCAAAGTCAATTGTAAATGTATATTATAACAGTACATTACAAAATTAACACAACAGTTACCGGGCTTAGCTGACCACTTTTATTAAGTGAACGGACATGACATTTTAATTTCCTGTGCAGAAATATTTCAGTTGCTTAAGCAGCTTCAAACTTGTTAAATTGTAAAGTCTAAAACTACAATTATGAGATTAAAATGCATGTTTTGTTCTTCAGGCTCTGCGTTCCAGCACGAAAAAATAAAGGTCAACGTTAAAAGAGTTTAAAGCTTCTATTTCTAACGTTCAGAAAACCCTTGTTTCTCTGTGTGTAGCTATTAGCCAAGCAAACTGCACATATACAGTATCTCACACAAGTGAGTACACCCCTCACATTTTTGTAAATATTTGATTATATCTTTTCATGTGACGACACTGAAGAAATGACACTTTGCTACAATGTAGTGAGTGTACAGCTTGTGTAACAGTGTAAATTTGCTGTCCCCTCAAAATAACTCACACAGCCATTAATGTCTAAACCACTGGCAACAAAAGTGAGTACACCCCTAAGTGAAAATGTTCAAATTGGGCCCAAAGTGTTAATATTTTGTGTTACACAAGCTGTACACTCACTAATTTACATTGTAGCAAAGTGTCATTTCTTCAGTTGTCACACGAAAAGATATAATCAAATATTTACAAAGATGTGAGGGGTGTACTCACTTTTGTGAGATACTGTAAGTATAATATAATGTTTTCTCTCTCTCATACACATTTAAAAAAAAAAAAAAAAATCACTCCTCATCAGGTTCATTTTTGATACTCAGTATGGTTCTTTTCATCACTAAAATGTTTTTATTCTTATTTTTAAAAACAGACTCAGAATATGATTAGCATAAAATAAAACTAATAAGCAAAGTAACTATATAAACTCAATAACTCACAGGAAATCAATGTAAAATCTCAATAAAATAAACTGAGATGAATAACGAATACAAACAGAACCCTCGTGACATCTTTCAAAAGTATTTAATACATTTAAATTGCTTCACATTCGTACATATAGAACCTTTAATATAATCTCCATTATTTAATGTCAAATTTAATGTGCTAAAGCACAGACCCTATAGAATGGCCCAGATACCTGAGGTCTTATGTTTGGACTGTGCCCAAAATACAATTAGTCTTCTATTTGGAGTATTAAGTATTAATTCATCATGGAGACTGAACCTAATCTACAACTCTATTAATGTGCAGGGACGCCATGAAACTGTACAGTTGCAACCATCTACCATGCTGATAACTTTTATCTCCACCACTTGATATATCTTGCATATATTGTATATCTTGTTTATTTATTTTGTTTATTTATCTTATTTATTTATCTGTGTATTATCTGTTTATTCTTCTTGTGTATTGAATGTATATGTTTGCACGGAACAAAAAGGAGTGGCTCTTAATTTCATTGTACATATGTATAGTGACAATAAAAGGCATTCATTCATTCATTCATTGTAAAATAGAACTTCTCCACTGTAGCCTACATACATGTAGCTGTCCTAACAGACATGAGGATCTAATCTAGCAGCATTAGATCAGTTTAAGTACTTCCTACAAACAATCACACTGGATCTTACAATCAGTTATTATCTTATCCTTAACTTATAATGATTCCAGATCTGGGATTAATTTCTATCACCACATTATGTTGTTTCATTTGCAAAATTCCACCTTAAAATTTTATTACAGTTACTAACAACTGCTCAAAAGATTTTGTAAAGGCACATACCTCTGTTGAACTTTCTTCCATCGTTTCCTGGACACCAAAGAGAAGATCGAAAAAATTACTACATTATATCAGTTTAAACAAAATAATTCCAATCACAGGCAACAATAAAGCAATACAGTAATGTTTTAGTACCTCATTCATCTTTTTACATGACAATTAAGACCTTAAATATAAAGATATACCACAGATTGTGATTTATACAGAATATGTATGGATATAATTTATATAATTTGGTCACTTGTTCATTTTTACAGAGAAGCCGCTGTAAAGAAACAAATCCGTCCACTGACTTGTCTTGATTATACTCGGTCAATTTGTTCTTAAACTTTACTCTAGCTCATCTCGAAAGTTCCATGAGTCTCCGACATACCGATATCTTCTGTCCATATGCATACCACGATCACTAAAACAACCCCCACCCTGAAAAAATAAAAAGCTACATGTTTACCATAAAAATACCTGCAAGTGAGGATCATAAAATCTTACCTGCACTGTAAAGGTTTTTGAAAATCAGCTTTCGCATCAATTATGATGAAATCTCAGCCACTCCGGGCTTCTCCTGAACATCTCCAGGCCACTGCTCAAGTCATCCATTTTAGGTCAAGATGCACGTGCAGCGCAGTTGCAGGTGTAGGGAAGGGGAAGGGGAAGGGGGAGGGGGAGGGCGTGGCTACCAATTAAGGCCTCACTGAAGGCAGCTAAATGTGCATCACAATATTCTCCAATTCTCAACTCTGACTCACAGGCTTAGAGTGTTTGAAATAAAGGAAGGTTGACGTTTATTAATGCAGTTAACTTAAAACCTAAGTAAAACCTAAATTCGATTGTATGTATATCAGTAGTGCAAAAAGTAGTCTGATATTTTAACTACAAGAGTACAACATTGAATTAATACTGTTACAAGTCATGCATTTAAATTTGAACTTAAGTAAAAATAAAAAAGTATAAGCAACAAAACATGCTTAGTACCAAAAGTATAAATATGTGTTATGCACAATTCAGTAATTAAATTACTGAATTTTAATTGTGGATGTATTCATTTTAAAAAATCCTTTTAAAATTGCAGATTGTAAAGGTGGAGCTAATTTTCAGATGTTATACTGTCTGAAATGTTCTTGGAATGGAAATACTCTAAACTAGTAGGCCTACCTCAAAGAAGTACCTCAATACTGTACTTAATTACATGACCTATACAAATATATTTACAGCACCCTCCACTAATATTGGCACGCTTGGTAAATATTAGCAAAGAAGGCTGTGAAAAAAGAAGGTATTGTCGTGAATAAAATCAACCTTTTAGCCTAGGTCAAAAACTTCGGAGACAGAGAGTTTAGTAGATGTCAAAAAGTAAATAAACTTTATTGAAAATCAATAAAGTGTGACAGTCTGCAGAGTGTCCGAATTATGGATACACAAACATGTCTTTATATACCTATCTCCACAGCATAGTCTCTGTAGGTGGGGTCTTGCCTGTCCTCGTTGAAATAGACCAGTCTTCTTTTGCCACAATTAAATATTCATGTCTGTGTTATCTTAAATTTGTGGAACATGCGCAGTTAGTAGTTTTTCTTGAAAAGGTTTCATGAGGACAAGGTTTCTTTTACAAAAAAAGGTTTCACACAGGCTTGTGTGTCTTGACCTTGGCTCCCTTATTAGGCCTCAATGAGCATCTGTCTGTCTCTATCGGTTGTCCCCGCTGATATCTACCTCCTTTCCCGAGGCCCTCTCCTAACTCCCTAATTTGTATCTGCCTCAAAGTTATTTACTCACACATGCGAATATCTACTGCTAATTTTTATTGTTGTGGAGACAGGAGACAGCTAATACAGAAGAACAATTGTTGTACACTGAAACACAGAGTTCATTCAACTCAAATCCACTCAGAATATAATTTGATCAAACATTGATCTATGGATTTAGATTATGCTTCTAACTGTTGATTATACATATAGATTATGTTTTTTAACCAATATTGATTATACGATAATGCTCAAGTAATATTTGTAAATGTTGGTTACATATTGAATTCACTTCATTAACATATCCAAATGTCAGTTACACATATTGTTTGCACTTCAAAGATATTTTCCATAGTATAAATATGAGGTAACACATAGGCCATATTCCCTTAATCATTAATAACAGTGACCCAGGACAGCCAGGAACCTTGGGTTGATTTTTGATGACGGCTTGACCTTTACAGACCACACATCAACAACTGCATGGTCCTGTAGGTTCATTCTCTACAACATCAAGAGAATCAGACCCTATCTCACCGAACAGGCTACACAGCTACTAGTCCAGGCTCTTGTCATATCAAAACTGGACTACTGCAATGGATTACTCTCGGGCCTCCCAGCAGCTCCATCGAACCCCTTCAGATGATTCAGAATGCAGCAGCACGCCTTGTCTTCAACCTGCCCAAAAGAATCCATGTCACACCCCTCTTCATCTCCCTCCACTGGCTTACTGAAGCCTCCCGCATCAAATTTAAGGTTTTGATGCTCACGTACAAGACCTTGCCTGGAACAGCACCCCCTACCTCAACACTTGTCTTTGAGGCTTACGTTCCCTCACGCAATCTGTGATCGATTAATGACCGACACTTAGTAGTGCCTACTCAGCGTGGCTCAAGGTCCCTTTCCAGAACCTTCACACTAACTGTCCCTCAGTGGTGGACTGAACTTCCAACCTCAATCCGGACCGCAGAATCTGTCACTATCTTCAAAAAACAGCTAAAGACCCACCTCCCCCGTGAACACCTAACCAACCCATAAAATGCCAACCCCACATTATCCTTAATTTAAAAAAAAAAATTAAAACTACATACTCTGGCTCTTACACCTCTACTCTGCACACTTTGCTTTTCTAGACCTCAAAGATCTTGTATAGTAGCACTACTTGCATTGTTCTCCGCTTGATATAATATCTCTTTGCTTGTATTTCCTCATTTGTAAGTCAGTTTTGGATAAAAGCGTCTGCTAAATGAATAAACGTAAATGTAAACAATCGGTAAAACCAAGGAATATAGTTGTGATGTGCGGCAAACAGTTGTTGATCTTCACAAAATGGGAAGTGTCTATAAGAAAATAGCAGAAGCATTGAAAATGTCCATTTCCACCATCAGGGCAATAATTAAGAAGTTCCAGTCAACTGGAGATGTTATGAATCGACCTGGAATTGGACGTGTGTCTATATCGTCTCAACACACTGAAGAGGACGGTTCGAGTGGACAAAACATCTCCAAGGATCACAGCTGGAGAACTGCAGAAGTTAGTTGTGTCTTGGGGTCAGAAAGTCTCCAAAACTACAATCCGAAGTCACCTACATCCATCACCACAAGTTGTTTGGAAGGGTTTCAAGAAGAAAGCCTCTACTCATCCAAAAACAAACTCAAGCACAGGGGCATAAACTGGACTGGGCATGCAGGGCTGTAGCCCCAAAGATCTTTTCTTTAGCCCTGAATAATTCTGCACTTTGGAGCGATTTGTCACTACGTAACTGAACACATATGCCAAATTCCTATGACAAATGAATAAAAGAAGACAGCTTGTAATTTTATATCTTCAGTGAACGGAGGCGAGGCCAATCAGACAGGGTGTGCAGAAAAATACTGCCAAGTTCACACAGTCAGTGTGAGGAAAAATGGATGCTGCTTGATTTTAAACCAGTAAATGAGTTGAAACTGAAACAGTAACATCCTCTCATGCTGAGCAGGAAAACAAGGTGTGTAAATATCTATATGAGTTTGTGAATATATATAAGTTTCATGAAAATGATATGAGCAGAGCATAAGGACAGATAATGTACTCTGCACTGCACTGTAGCAGCTAAACCCATACAGTGATAACTTAGACGAGCAAACACATGGGCTAACACACAAATACCTGACTATCCCAGATGTCTGTAAAAACGACCACATCATCGAGGGAGGCTTCACAGTTCTCTACATCTCCCAATACCTGTGCCAT
Source organism: Ictalurus punctatus (assembly GCF_001660625.3). Classification (NCBI taxonomy): domain Eukaryota; kingdom Metazoa; phylum Chordata; class Actinopteri; order Siluriformes; family Ictaluridae; genus Ictalurus; species Ictalurus punctatus. Next base: position 1,891,319 of record NW_026521088.1, read on the forward strand.
TAGCCGCTGAAATGTAGCTGGAGCATTTTTTAGACCAAAAGCCATAACCGTATATTAGAGGAACCTGTCTGGTGTTGTGAATGCAGAAATCTCAGATGCACGTGGTGTGAGTGGAACCTGCCAATAACCCTTTAGAAGGTCCAGTTTTGTGACAAAGTTTGCATTTCCGATTCGGTCAACACAATCTTTTATTCTTGGGAGGGGAAACGAATCCGGCTTTGGTTAAAACGTTGACTTTTCTATAATCTGTGCAGAACCTATAGCTTTTGTCAGGCTTTGGAACTAGTAGGCAGGGCGAGCACCAGGGACTACAGCTAAGCACAGCAAGACCATTCTCAAGCAAGTAGTCTGTTTCTTCTGTCATAATGGCACGTTTAGTGGGATTAACCCTGTAAGCATTTTGTTTAACTGGAGTATTATTACCCACATCAATGTCATGTCTGAGGACAGTAGTATGAGAAGAAAGTGATGGATATTTCTTTAAAAGACTTATTAAATCACCGTGGGCTGGCTCTGACAAGTGCGCAAGTTTAGACTGGATATTTGCCAGCCATTCAGAGTTTGGTAACTGATCACAGGGAAAACAAGCCCTACCTAAACTGAGACCATCCACCTCAGGAGAATACTCAGATGGTGGCACGCTCATAGAGGCAGCAGCTACTGACTTGACAACAGGAAGTGAAGAGCCAACATCTGTGGTAGCACGAGAGATATAAGGCTTGAGCATATTCACATGGCACACAAGAGACTTTCGTTTCCAGTCAGGGGTTTTCACAACATAGTCTGTATCACTCAATTTAGACTCAATAACATAAGGACCTGGGAACCTAGCCTGGAGAGCAGAGCCGGGTAATGGCAGTAAAACCAAAACCTTGTCACCCGCTTGGAATGTATGCACCACAGCCTTTTTATCAAAACGAACCTTCATACAGGCCTGAGAGGATGCCAGAGAACTTTTGGCTAACTCAAAAACAATATGTAGGTGCTCATGAAAGGAGCTAAAATAATCTAGAACATTCCTAGTTGGGGGTTTCACCGGACTTGGAGACAAGCTCTTCCTGTAAAACCTTTAAAGGTCCATGAACAGAGTGCCCAAAGACTAACTTGGCAGGACTGAAACCAAGTGACTCTTATCACGGATAGTAAACAATAACGGGGAATCCCTTCATCCCAATCTTTTCCCTGACCTAAACAGTAGGTCAGAAGCATAGACTTCAATGTCTGAGGGAAGCGTTCAAATGCACCCTGGGACTCTGGGTGATAAGCACTAGAAATCTAATGACGCATGTTCGGTTGTGTCATAACCTTCCTGAACAGGGAAGACATAAAATTTGAACCCTGGTCTGACTGGATGTATTTTGCCAAACCAAAAGTGGTACAAAACTTGACAAGACATGGGACTTTATGCTACGAAGGGGTATAGCTTCAAGGCACCTAGTAGCAGCACACATCAAAGTTAGTAGATACGAATGACCAGACTTGGCTCGAGGAAGGGCACCCACACAATCTATTAAAATTCTTTCAAAAGGTTCTCCCATAACAGGTACAGGTTGTAGTGGAGCAGGGGGAACGACCTGATTTGGCTTCCCTGCAACCTTACACACATGACAGGAGCGGCAATACCTGGCAACCTCTGACCACATAGCAGGCCAAAAAAAAAAAAGCCTTAAAACACGGTCATATGTCTTCCTCACACCAAGGTGACCAGCGTGATAATGGTCATGGGAAATACTCAACACCTGGGTTCGGTATGGTTTTGGAAGCACAAATTGAAAAACTGACCTCTAATCATGCTCAGAGTTTGAGGGAGTCCATTTACACATCAATACATCCCCATCAAAGAAATACACAGTACAACATTGAGGTAACTGTGCCCCATCTACAGCAGCAGCCATACAGTGAGAGAGTGAAACATTTGTTTTCTGGCCAGCCACAAACTGTTCTCGCCCAACACCCCATTTACCACACTCTTCTTAAGATACTGAAGAAGTTTTACATTCGGGAAGAACCCCAGGACTAAAACACAAATCTTGGTTTTCAAACAAGGGATCATCACTACACATAAAAGAGTCTGAAATATCGACAGCACCTTTCATTTTGTGAGCTTGGGCACGTGTCACTACACAGGAACTGAAGACAGAGGGAAACTCACGTAAAAGCTCATCACTCTCATGCAACACGGGAGCGTCTGTTAAAACAGGTAAATGGAAAACCTTTCCACCAGCTAAATCATTACCGCAAATAAACAAAACTCCCTTAACTGGCAACTGAGGTCAAACTGCAACCTTAACAAAGCCAGACACCACCTCAGAATGAAGATAAACCATACACTGTAAAAAAAAAAAACAACTGATTTTAAGTTGTCCCCAAGTAAATATTTAAGTTGACACAACAAATAGTTTTTTTTTTAGTTTTTCAGTCAACTTAACATGTTAAGTTTTCACTATCAAAACTAGTTTGTGAGTTGAATTAACAAGTTTCTGTCACCTCAACTGAAAAGCATATGTTGATTCAATACAACAATGATTCTGAACATTCTGAACATTCATCACGAGATTTAACGTGAAGTGCGAAGCAGACAGAAGACGATAGATGTTGTAGGGCAAAATCGAAATCTTCCACCATTGTCAAATTTGGTAAGTAAATATTTGTTCATATTGATTTCATCACTTGTAAAAACAACATGTACTATATAATAGTATATTGTTTATAATAGTAAACAGGTTGTTTCTACATCGAATTAAACCGCAGCTAATCCACACATAGTTTGGCTAATCTTATTATATTGTTGCTAGTCAGCGAACTAAAGCTAAATATCTATAAATGTAACGAAACAAAACTAGCTAAGTATTATTTCTTCTAGACACTTAATACACATTTAATATATCAACAATTTCTCCCCATGAGTTGTAAAAATCAGCGGGTAGGTTAGTCTGAGGAAGATATTCACAGGCGACATGATAAGCTATCCTCCAAGATATTGCTACATATCACAATATGTAAATATGTGTGTGTGTGCACCGCATTCAGTGTTAATTTATCTATTTTATTTTATTTCTTTTTTAATGTGAATGCGAGAATACAGAGCAGGAAGTGTGTGGTGTTACAAGAGCAAAAACCGTGAGAGAGAACTTAATTAAGTGCTCGCGCACTGTGTAGTAAGGTGTCGTTCATGAATGAATCGTTCATTTTGAGCAAATCTTTAATATGATTCGGGAACAACGAGTTGTCTCAGAGAGTGATTCGTTCATTTTTGAACACGTATGCGCAGCAACATTCCCACAGGTTCTATACCGGAAACAGAATTGATTAGTTCACCTCTGGAGTCTTTGGTTCACTGCACAGCCCCACTGCCTTCAGAATATGGGGCAGTCACATGATGAACGAATGCCTCGAACCTGAAGACTTGAGACGCGAACTAATCAAATGTAACGTGACAAAAGAAGAACGACTCGGATCGGGAGGTGAGGTGAACTAACAGACTGCGTAGCCTAATGCTATGTAATTAAATAAAAATTTATGTTTCTCATAATTCGGCCTTGGTTGCATTAGCCTATAGTTTATTTTTTTATTCCAAATGTGATCAAAGTTTGCATAAGACCTAGATGTGTTGGGGAATTTAACATGTAACATTTTAATTTTATTCTTCTGAAATGAACGAAATGACTCAAAAAAAAAAAAGATTAGTTCATTTTGCTGAACGAGATTTAAAGATCCGAGTCATTAAAATGATCCTAACTTCCCATCACTAAACTGTCTGAATTGGGCACCTGCATGCTTTCTGTGTGGGCGCGTGCTCTGTGATGTGTGCTTGCGTTAACACAGGTGAGTGGTCAAGTAAACAAATTTACAGGCCAAGTCCTGTCTTAAGTGGATGAAAACAGTCGTATACTACAATGCATCGCCTATAATATCGTTAAAGTTAATAAAACAACAAAGGAAAAGATAACTCATCATTGCTCTGAGTTACTTTACTCCTGAATGGTTGTGTTAATATTTGTGACTATGCTTGCACTTAGATTTTAAGCAGTTTGTTTAAGTATGCAAGTCTTTAAACGTTTATATATATATATATATATATATATATATATATATATATATATATATATATATATATATATATATATATATAAAGTTGTATAAACTTGTAATTTTCTTATGCTCCTGCTTCCACTGTAATGCAAATGTGGTGAGGTGTGCCGTGATTAAACGTCACCCTTATTAACTACATGGCCAATGAGCTCTCTTCCTACCATAGTATATAAGCTGTTGTTTAGGCTTTACGGAATGCGTCATGGTCGAAAACCAGCCCCTTCCTTTTGTTGCAGAGTGTGACGTTAGGCTGTGGAGACTGTGCATGTGCGATGTGCCGCTTGCTCTCAGTGCGGTGTGCCGTCAGGGCTCTCATCTGTGTAGCATGGCAGTTTAACGTAGCCCCGGTCGGAGCGCCAGCTGCTGCTGTCACAACTATTAAAGAAGCTATCATATGATTTTCGTATGTGCAGTCGTGAGTATTAAATGGTCTGCACTTATATAGCCTTTTGTCCAAAGCGCTTTACACTGTGTCTCATTCACCAATTCACACACACACACACACACACCAGTGGTAGCAGAGCTGCCATGCAAGGCGCTAACTTGCCATCGGGAGCAACTTGGAGTTCAGTGTCTTGCCCAAGGATACTTCGGCATGTGGAGTCATGTGGGCCGGGAATCGAACCACCAACCCTATGATTAGTGGACAACCCGCTCTACGACCACAGCCGGGTCCACAGCCGGGTCCTTGATCATGCATGCGTTAAGGCAGGCTGACTGAGTGCAGTCATTTTGGTATAGCTCCCCCCCTCACTCGCGGAGCCACGTTGCCGCTCTGAGGCTGCTTTGAGCTGCTTTTGGCTGCTTTGGGCTGCTTGATTCTGTTTGGTTTTGCTGCTTTGTTTTGTGTTTGTTAATGCCACTAAGATCAGTTTTCTTTAATTCAACTGTGTTGTAACAGTCTTTATCAATTATGCTGATACTGCTATGTGGTAGTAGAGGTTTTGGTCAGCTTTGGTAAACTTGCTACCTGCAATCAGTTTGAGTGTGGGGTTATCTCTACCATCATGATTAAGTTTGTCTTTGTTTTGTTTCATTCTCTTGTTTGTCTGCTTTGAGCATATTGTAATTAATTTTTGTGTTTTTGTTGTCTCCTTGTAGGAGCTGAGTGCTTCCAGAGGCTGGGGAGGTCCTTTGAGGCACCTTGGGCTTTACTTAATTAAGGGTCGTTATTATTGCTGTGTTTATTTGCAGTGAATTTTGTGGGTATGATTCCGATTAGTGGGGTGCTTTTCCCTTTTGTACAGCTGGTGCTGTCGTGCTAGCCTGCCCTTCATACAGGAAGCCTCAGTCCTCCTATGATTATTGTTCATTTTCTCTTGTGACTGCTTTATTTGACCAACACCTGACTGTGTTGGCTGCTTTTTAAAAAAATAATTCTTGGCCAGTTTTTTTAACTTCAAAATAAAATGTATTTTTGTATGGAAACCCATGCCTCTTACCTGTTCTAAGTGGAACGTATTTGTGTGTCTCTATTTGTGTTATTTTCCCCATTTTCTCGGGGTGGCGTAGTTGTTGCAAAACGAGCCACATTGCTGCACTCACTCATTAGCTTTGCTTACAATATCAATATGGACATGAACCGCTGGCCATGAAATATATCAAGAGATTTGGTGAGAATCTATTACTTTGGTCCTGATCTTGCTTGTGTACACTGTTTATTACATTTTTGAATGCCTTTTTGTCTCTTTTCTTCATAGAAAAAATATTTCAGGCACTGAAGTAACTTTGTCTTTTTTGTCACCCAATATGAAAAAAATATTAAACTTGCATTTTTTGTTCTTTTACCTAAAGTAAAGTGTAACTTTATGGACTTGGCTACATTGTACAGCAGTGCTGTAGTACTTTGGAATGGAACCTTATGACCTTTGACCTGCACTGTGAAAATTCAAATGACTTTTTTTGCAGTGTTGTTTAACATGTTTCTGTGTTATGTTTGTTTGATGTTCTGTAATGACTGAATGTCAGAATTCACCAGACTTGTGTCAATGGACCTGAGCAAGTTCTTTTATGAGGGTCTTGACAAACACGCCTCAAAGCTGCTGTATTTGTACCGCTCAATCCGCTATGCAGACATCACAGAAATGAGTGCCATACTGGAGAGCCTGGATAAAAATGTGAGTAGATTTATTTGAAGTGTATTTGTTTTGTAAACACTGGTCATTTCCTTTCTTGCTATTTCTCTTGTCCTGCATAATTTGAGTATAAAACATTTGTACTTTTGAGGCATCAAATCAACGGAAGAGGGTTGCAGTACAGTTGGGGCTGCCACTGTACATGCGGGAGAATCCATCTCAGTTCTTAAAGATCTGTGAGGTAAGTGTCTGTGAGAAAAGTAAGAAGGGATGTTGGAAGATATTCAGATAACAGAAGTCCATGTATTGATATTTCCAGATATTTTGATGGAGTTTACCTTATTTTATTTTCATGACATGATAAATTTCAGGACGTTGTACTGTATTTTTTACCACCTTCTAATATTAATTCATCTTGTGTGATAACTAGTAAAGTTAAGATCGGTTCACTCATGCTGTTCTTAAGTCGTTGAGCTTGTGAGGTATGTGTGAAAGCACATTTTAAAGTTTGTCGTTGTTTTTAATACAGCACACAGATTCTGAAGAAGAGTCAATCAAGGGCATGACTGTTGGAATCATTACAGTTGTGGATGACGTGATGGACCCTATTCCATGTGACTGCAGTGATGTAGCTCTTGTAATCGAAGAGGTTGTCGTTCTACGCAACCTTGGTGATGTACAAAATGCATTTGTCAACTTGATGGGATTGCTCTATGCACTTAACATAAACTACCCCAAAAACTTCAAATACACGTTTGAGGTCATTCAGAGGCTGTTCATGAACATTGGAGCTGATGCCTGCAGTGCACGAGTACATTCACTTAAAAATAAACTGCTGAAGTAGAGATGGGTATTATGCATTTCTTGTAAAAGAGATTTCATGTGGTGTTATGTGTATGTTAGTTTCTAAGACAGTTTTGTCTTATATTTTCACCTTTAAACACTGGGCAAATGAAATGTAATTTTGCTAGGCAAAAACAGATTTCTGCTTGTGTTATCGTTTTTGTTTTTTTTTTACGATTGTAATAGATTTTTGATTACTCAAATTGATCTTACCACAACATAAAAACCTTTTTGCTTAAAGAGTTAAAAGAAACACTGGCTATTGTAGCTCTGGATATTTGAATCTGTTTGACTTGTTCTGTTTACATTTGTAAATTTATAAGTGAAACAATTGATCAAGTCTTTCATATGGAAAAATGGGTTGTTATTTATTTGGTTGAACTTGCTAATGTAAGTTAGGAAAATAAGCCACATTAAGTTAAATGAACTTGAATTTTAGTACAGATAGCTTGAAAAAGTTAAGTTCACCCTACTTTTATAACAGTATTTCAACTGTACTCAGGAAGTCTGCATTACTTGAAACAAGAAGTTGAGTCAAATATTTATGTCAACAAAACTTTAAGTTGAAATTACTTATTTTACATAAATACAACTTAAAGTCAAAGCAAAAAGACAACTCAATAAGTTAAGTTGCGTGAACAAATATTTTTTTACAGCGTATGCAATGGGGCCTTCACTACACCAAGTTCAATACCTTGAACTAGAACATCTACACCACAGCTAGAGTGCTCAGACAAAGGAAGGACACCTTCCACCATAAAGGACTGAGCGGCTCCAGGGTCTCTCAGAATACACAGTGGTTTACGGTCAGAGAGCAAAACTACGCCATCCAGAATAAAAGGTTCAAATGCTGTGTCAACTAAGGAAAGTGAGTGCAAACTGTCAGTGTTGTCATTGTACCTGCACTAAAACCACATTCTTAGGACTGTTTTGTGATTTCCGTCGATTTTTGCATATTAAAACGGGACCAGCAGCAATGAGGTGACCAGATTCGCGACAGTAAAAACATTCACGGGACTCACTAGCACTTCTAGATGCGCTCACAGGAGCGTTGGAGCTGGAGCTGCGATCAGATAGATCACCACGCGGAGGGGAGAATACAGTTTTGTGCGTGAGCACAAACTCATCAGCCAAAACGGCAGCATCAGCGAGTGAAGAGACTTTTTGCTCATTCAAATAAACCACAAGTTTGTCAGAAATACAGGTCTTAAATTCTTCCAGCAGGATCAATTCTTTTAACTGATCTAAAGTAACGACCTTATCTGCGGCGCACCGCTTATCAAAGAACGCAGACTTTACATGCGCGAACTCAACATATGTTTGGATGGCGGTTTTGGCATGCTTTCGAAATTTCTGCTGGTAAGCTTCAGGGACAAGTTCATATGCCCGTAACACATCTGATTTAACTGTCTCATACTCCAAGCTTTGTTCCACCGTTAGAGCAGAACATACTTCTTGAGCTTTTCCCACAAACTTGCACTGTAGCAATAAAGACCAAATATTTCTAGGCCACTGCAGAGTGGCAGCAGTGCGCTCAAACACAGGGAAATAGGTGTCCACCTCACTTCCCCTAAACACAGGAACTAAAGCAATGTGTTTACCAACATCAAAACCAGCAGGACTCTCAGACGAGGTGCCACGAGGCGCAAGCTCTAGCACAGGCGATGACTGATGAACAGGTAGAGGAAGCGCAGGTGCAGGAGACGCAGGTGAACCGGGAGCTGGCCTATTTCACAACGACTCTAACTCCAGCGCCTTCAGCTTTATCTCCTTATTAGTTTCCAGCTCCAGTGTGGGGAACTGTAGCTGAGCTTGATACTGCAGACGACAAGGTCAAGTTTCTTCAGTTGCAGTGCGAGCATGGGTTCCTCTAATGGAGAGTCTACTACCGCGGGATCTATGCGCGTCGGTTCCTCGGGCTTGGCCCCAGCCTCCGCTGCAGCCAAATCCTCGGAACCACTGACCGGTGATGCAACACCCGCCTCGATAGGCTCAAGCATGACTCGCTGTTGTACAAGCTCCTCATACAGCAGCTTTTTGATGTCTCGCTTAGTGGCGCTCCATGCAGCCGATACGCTGTAAAAGTCCGCAAGGAGCAACAGACCATCCTTACAGCATCGCTCAAACTGCTCTAACGTGGGACAAAAGGTAAACTGATCCAGGTTAAATTTTGTAGCCATGTCTTATAACCTGTGTACGTACGTACACACACACACACACACACACACACACACACACCCACCCTCCCTCCCTCCCTCCCCCCACCACAAGGATAAATCTGCCAGACAAACACGCCGAAAGAGAAACGGGACGAAAGGAGGGAAAGCACAGGATGAGCCCCCAATTCTGTTATGGTCTAGGTCAGGCCGCAACATACAATAAAAAAAAAAGAAAAGGGTTGGCGAGACCAAGAGTGTGTTTGCTTTGTTTTATTCACCTTTTATATATCTATAGTGGTTATCACTTCAGAATCCGACCAGGCCAAAATAATAAACAAAAATACCCTCTAACTGTGCAGAAAGAAAACTAACGAAACAAGAAAAAGAAACTTACAAGAAACTGAAAACTTTACAATGTACATCTCCTCCATTTGAATTTTTGTTGTTGTTATAATGGTAATTGACTTTTTACTTACAAGGAAAGAAAACAAAATAAAATGCACCGTCTTCCCTCACTCCCCAGCTAACCCAGAACCAGGAGAAAAGCAGAATCAACATAAATCGCGCTGACTTCCTACTAACTACTCTTAACCATGCACTATTTACACAGGTGCCTATTAGTGTGTTAATTAACAAAATAATATGTACATATAAACACAAGAGTATCACTCGAATCGTAACCGGGCAGAGCATAAACAAAGTCGAATCAGGCATAAGGTCATACACAAGCGAGATAGTCATACACGAAAAGCACTTCTCACTATACATAAAGCAATGGCAATGATCTGTCCTGGGATGGAGACTGACGAGGCTTAAGTAAACTTCCGGAAACGTGCAGCCAACCAATCCTTGCGCACAAGGCCGGAGAAGGCGTGGACAAGATGTGATCATCCACTAGCAAGCCGGAACGTGACGCATGCATGTGCCGGGCCTACAGAAGGGGGAGGAGACAAAAGAAACCCATCCCACCACCGGCACAGACACACAAATGGCACATAGAGCAAATATAAATACATTGGAGAACGTAACACCTATATAAATGAGTCGTAGCAGCTAGAAACAGAAAGCCAATGCTAGTTTTCATGCTAGGATTAAGTGTTTTATGTGCTGTTATTTAACCTGGTGATGTCCTAATGAAATGCTTTATTTTTCACTGACTTGATAAACATTCTCAAGACTTAGAAAGTTACTATTTTGAATGTTTGGTTAGATGTAGGCTTTGATTAGAGATAGATATGAGTTATAAACTGTATTAAAACCTGTTACGCTCCTACTTTTTCACGAAGTAGAACTGAAAATTTAGCAATGTACATCTCCATTTGACTTTTTGTTGTTGTAGTTGTTGTTATAAATGTAATTGACTTTTCTTTCTTTTTCTTTTTTTAAGTACCACTTTGGTCTTTTATACTGCATAGCAAAAACAAAACAGTCAACCAACAAATAAAGAAATAAATGATTAACATCTGGTAGAGAAAGGAGATGGGCTCAAGCCACCATTCCCTGAGTGTCACTTCACGGCGAACTCGCGACTACAGTTCCCAGAGTGCAGCGCGAACTACAAACATGGCCGACGAGGACTACACTTCCCAGACACGCACACATTTTCCGGAATTCTGATTGCGGACACCTGCACTCACTCACTAACACAGCATTTAAGAGCTAGCACGAGCTAGCAGTACTAGCTCGTGAAGTAAACGCTCAGAATTCTCATCTCTGGCGCTCACCAAGCCTTTGTACTCGTTTCTTGACCATGATTACCTGCCTTGCCCAGTGTTGACTGTTCGCCCGAAAACCTGACCTTCTTCTCCTCGCCTTCCTGTTTCAGCACCACCTGTGCTTGCTTCCTGACAAGGTACCGTAACATAACACTGAGCCAGATTACTACTATAGTTTCACAATCACTTCTAGATGTAGACAAATTTTCCACCATTCACTCAATATGGAAGCTGTCTTGGAATTATCTCTAGGGCTGGGCTTGCATCATTGAGGGGGAGGTTTGTATAATAAATAAAAAAATAAAAAAGTAGTTATACTATTTATGGTACGGATTATGGAAACACTTTTCAATCAAACTCTTCTGAACAGTTGTACAGGCAAAAGACCTGTGATGAATATAACATCATTTACTGCAATAACTAATTAGAAATGACATGGTTTTTTTTAATGTTTTCGTTTTGTTTGCCCCGGTGCATTATGGGAGTTCCATTCCATCATATACGTGTCTGTTATAAATCCGTGTATCATTAGTTCTTCATGATTTCTTAATATTTGCATTATGGAAACTGCATCCTATTCTTTCACCTTACTTAAAGCCATCAATGATGCATTTATAAAGGGAAGCACAACACAACTACAGGACAATTAGGACAAGGAAAGTGAGAGAAATAGAATGATCATTTATGTATTCTTTTAAAAAAAAATACAACTGTGTTCAAGATCACAGCAAAAAGACAGTAGAGGAAACATAAAGGAACGAAAATATTTCACATTTCCTGTTTAAATTCAACAGTAAAATCACATGAACTGAAGACATCGTGACTTTTTGAAACCGGTCGTTACATTTTTGAGTCAAACGGAGCAGGTAGTGATGAAGAAGCTGCCTCAAAAGATCATTTCTGTTCCTTAAAGAGTAAAAAAAAAAAAAAACATTAAATCCTAAATGTATGCAAAATAATTATGTACATTTTATGTCTAATTACAGTGAACCTGACAGAGAGTGAAGCTCACAGAGGCGAAGCGTTCACGCTACAGCAAATTTCACCGGTTGACGCTAAACTCGCTCACTTAGGAGGTGCGTTCTCTGTCCCGGGATATTCCTAGCACTGTGTGTGAAAGCTCCTGAGATGTCCAGCATGGAGACGTGTGTGTATGTTGATGTGTGCACAGTACCAATGGTCAGGATGTACTGTTGTGTCCGAGTTTCTCGTTCTCCTGAAAAACACACACAGGCGCGCACACACACACAGTGGAATTGTAAAGCAAAACATTGGAATATATATCTTAATCACATCTCATAGTCCTTTTATCAAGTCTGAATCAGTTTGACTGATTCATTTCGAGTTGATTCAGAGTCTAATCACTTTCTAGTGAGAATCAAATACTCATCTCAGTCTAGTTCGTTTGGAAGTGTGCGACTCTCACTAGAAAATTACTTGACTCCGAATCGTCTCGAAACGAATTAAACAATCAAACCAATTCAGACTCGACAAATGGACTAATAGAAGGGAAAGAGCAACAGGAAAGAGGACAGCCTTCCTGCTGAAAGCAAACCGGATCAGAACTTTACATTAGATTGTTTTCTATATTTTTATTTTAAATCAGTTGTGTTGTTTTTCTTCTTTCTGCACTGGATTGAGGAAACAGCAATAATAAATAAATGTATCTGTCCAGCTTCCTCCTCTTCGTCCCCCAGAATGACGTGTGGGTGACAGATTGACAGATTTAAATAAAAGAAAAGAATAGAAAAGGAGCATCCTAAGTCTCTTGTATATTTCAGCAGCATGGAGTTGGTCTAGTTTGGGCAGAAATGATAAGGCTTGTAATGTTCTTTTGGTGAAGGCTTAACTTTCAAAATTCATGTCTGCATTGGCCTGGAATTGAACCCGGGCCTCCCACATGGCAGGCAAGAATTCTACCACTGAATCACCAATGCTTAGTTTAAATAACTAAAGACTTCGCAGAGTAAGCTGTTCAGGTAAGTATTGTGCTGCTTCAGCAATTTGGTTTCAGATTTGAAAAGGAGAATCCTAAGTCTCTTCCTTATTTCAGCAGCAGTCACACACTATATTTCCAGATACTGTATAATATTATAATATCTCCTCTCTGCTCAACACGCATGTAATACAGTCTACATACCGTAGAGCAGTGTTTTTCAACCACTGTGCCGTGGCACACTAGTGTGTCGTGAGAGATCGTCAGGCGTGCCTTGAGAAATTGTCCAATTTCACTTAGTCTTAAAATTCTTTTTTATTAAAATTTATTCATTATTATCTAATAATCATCATCATTATCATTATTATTTTATCATTATTAAATAATAAGCCATTGTTGAGTGTCTGTGCTGTAATACAGTGACTGCCAGAGTAATGTAATGTTCGTCCGGGTGGCAGCAAGTAATTGCCTAAAGAACACACGGATGCAAGGCCGAAATGAGATAAAATAAATGGATTCCATTTAAAAGTGCACCTCTGGCAACAACATGTGCAAAGTTCCAACCCTGAGATGTTCCCACTCACAGAGGAACGGCAAGATCACCCTGCTGCACTGTGCGAGGTAATAGGTAAACATCTGAAAACTCTTGAGGAGAAGTTGTCATTTTATTTCTCTTCAGCCTCCACTGAATGCCTTGACTGCTGTTGGAAAGGACATGACTTTACAGGAGCAGGAGGAACTAACTGAACTGAAACAAGATCGTGGTTTAAAGCTAAGATTTGCTGAACTTCCTTTGGACAGTTTTTGGTTGACTGCTGCCAAGGAATTCCCCATTCTGGCCAACAAAGTTTTGACATTGATCCCATTTTCCACAACATATGTGTGTGAGATGAGCTTTTCAAGCCTAACTGCTATAAAAACTAAAAACAGAGAGAGACTGAAAGCTGCTGAAGAGCTTCGTGTATGCCTTTCTTCAATTCCTGCCAGGATATCGGCTTTATGTTCATCTAAACAGGCCCAGGTTTCACACTGAGTGAGTATAAATAAATTGAGAAACTATATTGTAATTATATATACTGTATTAGGCTACAGAGTCTCAAGATTTTTCCAATGTAAAAAAATGTGCCATGGCTCAAAAAAGATTGAAAAACACTGCGTTAAACTACACAATTTAAGAAGCTACACTTACTTCTGCTTCCATTGTAACACTTTTCAGTTTTGGAGCAACAATAACAGTAACAACAACAACAACAACAACAACAAAAAAGTGTTGGAACAAAATAAATCTTATTTTCCATTCCAGGTTGCAGGTATTCGCGGGTGCAATGCAACACTGTTCCACACACAGATAACTCTTTTGAATGGTTAAATGACTAAAATCAGAAAGCGCCACCAGCATATCTGACAAAGATGACTCATGAACCAATTCTTTAATCACTAGCTGAAAACGACGTATTGAATTTACACAAACGTCAAATAACAAACACAACATTCTACTTTCTCATGAATATGGTATAGTGCATTGCTTAATCAGCAGTTTTTCTTAGAAAGACAAGATATTTAAATTGAATGAATTTAATGAAACCACACATCAAGCTGTCTTTTCTAACAGAACATTAAATTTAGCGTTAGCTCCTAGTTCCAGAAAGTTCTAGCCAGACATTCAGGGGGAAAGAATCAGAATAAAATGTAAAATAAAAAAAGTAGTGAAAGATGAAAGTGAAGGAATAAACGAGAGGTTTGTGTCTTAGGTTGTTGAGTAATTAAAAACAAAAAAAAAAGCTGTGAGATTCAGCGTTTGTCACAACGATGCCAAACGCTCTGCGTCTCCCGACTATTTCTTTGGGATTGTTCCCAAACTGAGAAATCAAGATTCTTCAGTCAAGCTTCCCCCACAATCAAGCTTTGGAGTTGACTCCATATTCACAATGACAATAGAGTCGACTCCAAAGCTTGATTCCTTTGAATCGACTCTATTCTCATTACCTGGTATCTACAAATTGACACCAGGTATTAGGAATCGCCCTGTTAATCATGATAATGATCCTATGTACTTAATACTGTGGGTTGTTCCCCTAACCTTTAATTCGAGATTTGTGCTGAATCGATTCTTGGAACAGTCGATTGCATTCAGTGTTGCAATCGATTTCAGAATATTAGCAAGGGTTTGAATCGTTATCATTTCCCCTGCTTCCATTTGTAGGAAGCTGCCTTAATCACGTTGAACCCAGGGTACGCAGGCAGGACCGATCTCCGGGACAACCTGGAGGCCGCTTCAGATCCATCTCGTCTCATGATTGTGCCCGACCACGCCGTCATCGCAGAGGTGTGCTCGGGTGCCGTCATTACATTACATTATGTAATGAACACAATAACGGATGTATTCTGGCGTGTTACAGAACTGTTTCACGTTGTCTTTTTTGCTGTAGGTGGACTTGTGAGCTGAGGGCTTCAAGTCCAGTGAGACTCTGGCGAGGAAGATGATTCAGCTGTATAAGCTGTGCAGCAAGCAGCTTTCCCGCAGGACCACTACGACTTCAGCATGAGAGTCGTCAACTCTGTTATCGTCATGGCCGGGTATGTCCGTCTACGAACAGGGTGAACATATTAGATTAGATTAGATTCATCCGTTGTTTTTTCTAAATTGTTAATTAAAACTATCTATAAATGTAACAGATGTCTTGCGTGCGTGCGTGCGTGCGTGCGTGCGTGTGTTCCAGGTCTCTGATGCGAGAGAACCCACACCTGAGTGAGAACGTGGTGTTGATTAGAGCGCTACGATACTCCAACCTGCCCAAGTTACTCAAGGATGGCGCAGAACTTAAAATAAAATAATAACTGATAAATAGTAAAGAACGCCAAAGCTTACATATGGAGTATCAAAGGTCATTATCACAGGATCACTGGAATCAGGCACTAGGAGGAAATTCCAGGACAAATTAGGAAATACAATTAACTGACATTTGCAAATTCTTTGCAACTAAAAAGCTGTAATTATATACTATATAACTTTTTTTAAAGCATTTAAAGTATATAACATTAGCACCTTGTAATGTTATACCAGATGAAAGTAAAGAATCCTGGAACATCTGAACATCCATAATCTGAAAATCTTGAACCTAGTGTCAATCGAGTCAATCCAATCCTTCTTGTGTGCGTTTAGCGGTATTCTGTCGGACCTCTTTCCTGGTGTGGGCGTCCCCGAGCACGACTACGGCGCGCTTCAGTCGAACATCGAGGCAGCTCTATGCGCCCGCTCCCTGCAGCCCGTCTCCAGCATGACCGCCAAGGTGATCCAGCTGTACGAGACCATGCTGGTGCACCAGGGCGTCTTGCTGGTGGGCCCTACAAGAGGCGGTAAGACCACAGCGTACCGTGCCCTCGCTGATGGCACTGCCCACCCTCCATGAGACAGAGGGCTGCGAGGTGAATCCCTTATACAAGCCCATCGAGACCGACGTGCTCAACCCACAGTCAGTGAGCATGGACGAGCTGTATGGTGAAGACGACCCTCTCACACTGGAGTGGAGTGCCATCAAACCGTCCCTCGGCAATGACATCGCCGACACGCACAAGTGGGTGGTGAGTGACGTACCTGTGGACGTGCCTGTGGATTGAGAAAATTACCGCCGTGTTGGACAACAACAAGACGCTCCTGTCTGGCTAACGGTGAAAGGATCAAGCTCACACCTTCTACACACATGTTATTCGAGGTGTTACCCATCAGACACAGGTAGCACCGGTCCTAAAAACCATCACAAACAATCACAAGCATGTCATTTCCAAGAAGATTTTTTTTTTTTTTACGTTAAATGCGTTCCTGATGGAAAGGTCACACACAAACGTATCTTTAAGACTTCACTCTTTCACACGCCTATAACGAGCGATAAATGCATTCGAAGCATGTTATAAAGCCTCCGTAATGCATTACGCATAGTATTTAAATAAATGTTATTATAATAACATGCACTACACTACATTATGAATTCTTAACGTATTGTTAACACGTCTTTACTGTGAGCGGGATGATGACCAGACGCAGGCAGGCTCCCGGGTACTCATATCCGTAGAAGTACTGATACAGAGCCATTCTGGCCACGCACTTATCCAGATCCACGTCCCAGTATTAGCACAGCTGCTTCTGCCGCTCAAAGTTACTGCTCGAGTCCACCTACGTGAACACATACACAAAGACATGTGATATATACACAATCTCATTGCATACGAATTGTGGCATTCTCGCTGAGGATATAGCGTGGATAGTTTATAATGAGTGGCATTCATACTGTATAAACCTGGGAACTGATCTGCATATGCACTGCTGTCAGAGCTGGAGTTATTTTTAAAAGATTTATTAACAGCTTCTGACCAATCAGATCTGACGACACCCATGATTCCCTTCGCTCTGAAGAGAAGGTTGTAGCCGTCTGTACCCTTTCATTGACGAGCTCCGTGACGATGTCTCTGGCGTGGACATCCACAGTAATGAGAGCTGTGATGATGCTCTGATGTATTTTGGGTAAGTTACCCTGAACCAGATTGGCCAACACATTCAGCCTCTGTATAAACACACACACACGCACACGCACAGAGTAATATTACATAGTACACCATTCACCATTATGTCATGTAATCAGAGAAGGAAATCTGAACTACAGTTCCCAGCAGCCACTGCATCACAGTCACATGACCACCTGCACCTGGATCACATTCCTGGTAAGCACTTGTGTATTTAGCCAGTTTTTACTGCACTCTTTGTCTCACGTTTGTCCTTCTTTACCTTTGTCCCTGGTGCTGTGTTTTTCTCTTTGGTTTATGTTTAGTCTTTGCCACAGTGATTTGCCCCAATGTCAGTGTCTTTTGTATTTTGTTAAGTTCTTTATTAAACTTGAAAAATCTGCACTTGCATCCGTCTCAACCTTCATATCGTGACACAAAAATATAAATATAATATAATATTATATATAAAATGTGTGTGGGGGTATATATTAATAGAGAGAAAGGCATTTCTTCTCAGGGGGGAGGGGAGTAATCAATAGGAAGAAGGATCTGAGAGGGAACATGGACAAAATTAATGGAACTTTTTCCTGGTTCGGCCCTAAATTTGGGCCAGATTAAATTTCATCTGTACAAGTTGGACAATAGGGATGGGGAACATAGATCCAGTACCCTTAAACCCAATTAGAACTTCTATTCCAACCATTAAAACCATTTTTATCTTGAAATCTAGGGGCTTACCCAAACAATAACTCTAATCACCTAATTTTTAACCAATAAAAACTCCTTTTTCCAATGTTGAAACTTAGGGGCCAACCCTAACCCTGAACTTAACCATCAGAAACAAATAATATGTTCTCTAAACTGATCCTCCAACGCCCCAATAGTTAACCTCACCTAAAACGTCTTACATTTAGACAGATTTTCTTTTAAAGTCTTTATTTATTTATTCATTTTCATATGGTTCATTTACATGTGATTCATTTACGTATGATTCATTTTCATGAGATTCATATTCAAGTGATACATTTTTCATGTGATTCATTTACGTTGATTCATTTTCATGAGATTCATGAAAATAATTTTTTTTTAAAGTGGCAGAATTCATTTTTAACACAATATATAGATTAAAAAAATGATATAATTTATTTTCCAATTTTTTTATACAACTGATATTTTCTCATAGAATGTTAAATACATATAGAGAAATATATACAGAATGAAGGACAAGGTTTTGTGCCTGTGCCACCTCCCACACCAATGAGTGTTGGGTTGAGTCATCCCCTAACCTAACCCTGCCTGAGCCTTTTATTAAAGGTGTTTTAATTTAGTTTGATGTGGTTTAGTTTGTTAGAATGTGAATTTATCCGTTATATGTAGGCTAGCTAACTGCGTAGTTAACTAACGTTAGTCAGCTGACAAGAAATATATCAGACTTTTTCCTCATCCCCTGCCTGTCCAAACCCTGCCTCCTCTACATCAGATGCCCACGATGTTGAGACCAACTCGACCAGTGAAAGTTCTCAAGTGACATTTGAGTCATCCCAGCCCGTTTCAATCGGTGTGCAATCTTTTACAGATGATGACAACCAAGCGCAGCGAGTTGAGTCTTCTCCCGTCCCTGCGGCTCTCATCCCGACAAGACAGTTTAAATCAGCTTGGCTACAAGACTTCGCCTGGTTACGTTATGACAAAGGGAAATGTACTGCACCTTTTGTGCTAAAGCAGGACAAGATATTGCTGGTAAACAGAGTTCATTACCAGTTCGAGTCATTTTAAAAAAGAAACCGTAAAGAAGCATGGAGACAGTACAAAACATGAGAACGCCAGGGATTGTGTCATTGCTAGGTCTGCCCCTCGTGCCACCCCAATCGTGAAAGCAGTGCAACGTGCTAGTGATAAAGTCACTGAAAAAAGAGATGAGGGAATTTAAAATAAAATTCAATGCAGCCTACATGACTCTGAGCCTGAATAAGCAGGAATTGAATAAAAAAGTGAAAAAAAGAAACAAATGACTGCACATTTAAGTATTTACGGTAATATGATTCAAGATGGCGGCAGCACTGCTACTGTTGGGCCCTTGAGCAAGGCCCTTAACCCTCTCTACTCCAGGGGTGCTGTATCATGGCTGACCCTGTGCTCTGACCCCAACTTCCTAACAACCTGGGATATGCAAAGAAAAGAATTTCACTGTGCTGTAATGTATATGTGATCAATAAAGACTCATTATTATTATTATTATTATTATTATTATTATATGACCTACTGAACATTGCACACTGTGTCTACTACTTTTATCTACTATCCACAGTCCAAAGGCTGTGGAGCTAGAAGGCTACGTGTGGGAATGACAAAAGATTTTTAAAAATAAAATAAAAAATGTATCAATACATGAAATTAGATTACACAATGTAGTTGAGGTTTACATGAATAAGCAGAAATGTAATCATGCTTATCTTTCCTATAGCACAAATGAAAAGCCCTCTCTAGATGAGCAGATTTGTCAAATGAAACTTTTTCCTTCTTTTCCACTGCTACGGTAAACTAAAGAGTAGATATTCAAATTACACTGCTAAATATGACTAGCATTAGCTACGTGTACTAGTGCAAAATAGTCCATCAAATGTATTAGCAGGTGTAGCCTATACACGAGTCCACTATCGGTCATATCACTATTGAGAACATGCCCCAAATTCATTGCTTTAGTAGAATTTAATGGTAAGTGAAATGATATTCAAATTGTAATGTCCTTAGTATTTGTTCAGTCTACAGGTCCTCTAACACTCTGTTAAATGAATAAATGTAAATGTACTACAACGTAAATTTTGTTTTAAATCAATTAATTCAGAAATTACACACAATATTAAGTTGATGTAATTATCAACATTATTATGTCAACACAACTCATCAAAATAATGTGTACAACTTTAAATATTTAATTAATTCAATAAATTAGAATTTTTATCTTGCAACCCCACATTAAATTTAGATTGTGGGGGTTTGTTTTGTATAGCTCCGCTGTTAGAAAATACACGATGGTTGAATGTGAACATAAATGAGCAGAATGTAAGTTTGTGAAATAAATTAAACTTTATTGATTGCACTTTTTGAGAAAATGGCATGACTTTGAATAAAAATTTACTGAAATAAATACTCTAAAACATTGATATACCCGAAGAAATGTAAAAAAAAAAGAAAAAGAAAAAAAAAGTTTTTACATACCTTCTAAATAGGTCCCTTTAGGAGGTAAACGTTTTAAAGACGGTGCTTTATAAGAAACGCGCGTATTACATGCCTTCTAAACCTAACCCTTTAGGATGTAAAATGTTTAAAGTGCTGCTTAAAAGAATCGAGAGTTTTGTTTAAACTAGAAGACACATTTTCCGGGGAATGTCTTGTAGGCCTATACACAGTGTCCTACACATCTGAAGTGTGTGTGTATGTGGGTGTGGGGGGTGTGCGTGCGTGTGTGTGGGTGTGTGAGAGAGAGAGAGAGAGAGAGAGAGTCGAGTGTTTCCTGGGGGTTTGCTGACCAGACTGCTTACAGTGTGTTTATGTTAATGAATTAAGGGACGAGTCGTGTGTTTCAGGGTTTAACGATCCCTACCAATGTGTACATTTGTGGTTTAAGTGAATCTTTGTTTCTGAAATTACTTCTGTGGTAATTATCAGTTTGTGTAACTAATCTATCAGAAAATACTAGACCTGGTGACTGAATGTGGTAGATGTATTAGAATTTTGGACATGTTATGCATGTGTAGCTCCCTATGTGTATGATCTATGTGTAATCCTGTCAAGAAATGAACAGACTGAGGTTTGTGAAATAATTGAACTATTTATTGGCTACGTTGTTGAGAAAAACACTGTGATGTGTAAATCATTTCTACAGTCCTTCAAGGCTGTATGATGTCGTTGTTCTCTTTTACTGAAAGAAAGGTCAAAACCATCGATGTTATTCGTTGTGAAGCCTGAAGTGACAATATGTCTGAAGAAAATGAAAATATGTATTACATATCCTACCTGCTAACCAGGTTATTTTAAGGGTGAAAAAACCTTTTTTAAAGACGGTGTTTTAAAAGAGTCGTGCATTTTGTTTAAACTATAAACAAGATTTCAGAAAATGGTCCGCCAACGAGAATACTTACACAGAACTGTCGCTAAATACATAAGCTTTCGTCTATGCTTTGACACCCCATGTTCCAGCAGTACATTTATGACCTCTGATGACCATGTGGGTGTGCGGGGGTGGGTGTGAGAGAGAGAGACACACAGGTGTTCTTTCGGGGGTTTTGCTGACCAGAATTCTTACAAATGTGTTTGTTAACGAATTAAAGGGAGTCGTGTGTCAAAGTGTTAAAATAATGGTTAAGACATCGTAGTTAAAACACAGAAGAAACTCTGCAACTATCTGTTACTATGTCCGCTCCGAGAAATCCTAATACCCTTAGGAGATTGCTGTGTATTCACCAACAAGAGGACCTGTTGAAATGAGAGAGGACCTGACTTTTGCTCCAAAAAATTTTTTTTTTAAAAAGCAAGAGGTTAGATTGACAATTTATTAATGAAGGTAATGTAAAGACGTTGTTGTTTAACCCTGAGCAGGGCGTCAACAGCTCCAAAGATCCTGTCTTAAGTCCGAGGGTTTAGTTAGGAGGTAGAAAAACATTTAAAGACGGTGTTTTAAAAGAGTCGTGCATTTTGTTTAAACTATAAACGAGATTTCAGAAAATGGTACGCCAACGAGGATACTTACACAGAACTATCGCTAAATACATAAGCTTTTGTCTATGCTTTGACATCCCGTGTCCCAGCAGTACATTTATGACCTCTGGTGACCATGTGGGTGTGCGGGGGTGGGTGTGTGAGAGAGAGAGACACACAGGTGTTCTTTCGGGGGTTTTGCTGACCAGAATTCTTACAAATGTGTTTGTTAACGAATTAAAGGGAGTCGTGTGTCTCAGTGTTAAAATAGTGGTTAAGACGTCGTAGTTAAAACACAGAAGAAACTCTGCAACTATCTGTTACAATGTCTGCTCCGAGAAATCCTAATACCATTAGAAGATTGCTGTGTATTCACCAACAAGAGGACCTGTTGAAATGAGAGAGGACCTAACTTTTGCTCCAAATTTTTTTTATTTTATTTTTTTTTAAAAACCAAGAGATTAGTTTGACAATTTATTAATGAAGGTAATGTAAAGACGTTGTTGTTTAACCCTGAGCAGGGCGTCAACAGCTCCAAAGATCCTGTCTTAAGTCCGAGGGTTTAGTTAGGAGGTAGAAAAACATTTAAAGATGATGTTTTAAAAGAAACAAGTGTCTCATCCTTAATGGTAAAAAAGAAAAATGGTCGTACTCCAATATGAAATAAAACGGTGGAGAGGCATTATCTAAGGTACACGTATATATAATATAGATCAGATCATCAGTCTGTCTTTACCCACTCCTGATCTGGGGGTGGGTGGGATGGGGATAACAGTTCAGGCATATTTCCAACAGAACAGAATATTAGACATTTAGTGTAAACTAGTGAAAAAAAAAAAAATCTCTGAAACATTTCAGTGAAAATAGTGGTCCATATTTAATGCATTATATTAGAAATGATAGTACAGTCTTTGTTGATCAGTTACCAACTCATACTTTATAATAATTTGTTTAGGAGCATCTGAATCTGTCAAATAACTTTTATTGCATTTAGGCATACAATAAAAGTTAATAAAAAAAATTAGGAAGAAATGACTTGTGCACTACTGCTGCGGATATTAAGTCAAACCATTTTGTTCAAACTTCAGCATGACCCATAGAGAAGCAGAAACCTATGGCACCTTATGAATACCATGTGAAGGATTACGTTGACTCGTCCCTTACAGTTACAAAGACGTGTCCTTGTGCAGGATCACCTTCGCAACAGCATCGGACCCCTCTTATCCCATTTCATTTTATCTGTTTAAACACTGCTGTAATGGCGATATAAAGAGAGAGAGATACCCATTTACTAATTCATAGAACCCCTTTTTTAGAACTAAATGTCTAATACTCTGTTCTGTTGGAAATATGCCTGAACTGTAATCCCCCCCCCCCCCCTCCCCCGAACCCCCAGATCAGGAGTGGGTAAAGACAGACTGGTGATCTGATCTATATTATATATACTTGTACCTTAGATAAGGCCTCTCTGAACGCCATGGTGGGACGTTCCCGAGCTGAAGTACTGTACAAGTCCTAAGCATTAGATCACCCCAATTACTCTTGTATACTCTTTCCATACCATCGTGATCTTTGCCTGACGAAGCCATACACAAAACATATTTGACATTTGGGGCCTAATTCTAAAATCACCACATACCAAATGCACAACCGTTTTGTCTCGCTGCCATCACAAAATAAAAATGTTTAAACCTTAAGTAACGTAGTCACGGAGGGTGTATATATTTTTCCACACTACATGAAGTTTGGGGATCCTTATAGACTGTGGAACAGAAATGTACTCAGTGTGTCTCCACCGTTTTATTTCATATTGGAGTACAAACATTTTTCTTTTTTACCATTAAGGATGAAACACTTGTTTCTTTTAAAACATCATCTTTAAATGTTTTTCTACCTCCTAACTAAACCCTCGGACTTAAGACAGGATCTTTGGAGCTGTTGACGCCCTGCTCAGGGTTAAACAACAACGTCTTTACATTACCTTCATTAATAAATTGTCAAACTAACCTCTTGGTTTTTAAAAAAAAAAAAAAAAAAAAAAAATTTGGAGCAAAAGTCAGGCCCTCTCTCGTTTCAACAGGTCCTCTTGTTGGTGAATACACAGCAATCTTCTAATGGTATTAGGATTTCTCGGAGCAGACATTGTAACAGATAGTTGCAGAGTTTCTTCTGTGTTTTAACTACGACGTCTTAACCACTATTTTAACACTGAGACACATGACTCCCTTTAATTCGTTAACAAACACATTTGTAAGAATTCTGGTCAGCAAAACCCCCGAAAGAACACCTGTGTCTCTATCTCACACACCCACCCCCGCACACCCACATGGTCATCAGAGGTCATAAATGTACTGCTGGGACATGGGATGTCAAAGCATAGACAAAAGCTTATGTATTTAGCGATAGTTCTGTGTAAGTATCCTCGTTGGCGGACCATTTTCTGAAATCTTGTTTATAGTTTAAACAAAATGCACGACTCTTTTAAAACACCGTCTTTAAAAAAAAAAGAAGTTTTTTTCACCCTTAAAATAACCTGGTTAGCAGGTAGGATATGTAATTCATATTTTCATTTTCTTCAGACATATTGTCACTTCAGTCTCCACAACGAATAACACCGATGGTTTTGACCTTTCTTTCAGTAAAAGAGAACAACGACATCATACAGCCTTGAAGGACTGTAGAAATGTTTTACACATCACAGTGTTTTTCTCAACAACGTAGCCAATAAATAGTTCAATTATTTCACAAACCTCAGTCTGCTCATTTCTTGACAGAAGGATTACACATGGATCATACACATAGGGAGCTACACATGCATACACATTCAGTCACCAGGTCTAGTATTTTAGATTAGATTAGATTAGTTACACAAACTGATAATTACCACAGAAGTAATTTCAGAAACAAAGATTCACTTAAACCACAAATGTACACATTGGTAGGGATCGTTAAACCCTAAAACACACGACTCGTACCTTAATTCATTAACATAAACACACTGTAAGCAGTCTGGTCAGCAAACCCCCAGGAAACACTCGACTCTCTCTCTCTCTCTCTCTCTCTCTCTCTCTCTCTAACACACCCACACACACGCACGCAGACCCCCCACACCCACATACACACATGTGGGACTCGTGTATAGGCTACACCTGCTAATACATTTGATGGACTATTTTGCACTAGTACACGTAGCTAATGCTAGTCATATTTAGCAGTGTCATTTGAATATCCACTCTTTAGTTTACCGTAGCAGTGGAAAAGAAGGAAAAAATTTCATTTGACAAATCTGTTCATCTAGAGATAGCTTTTCAATTGTGCTATAGGAAAGATAAGCATGATTACATTTCTGCTTATTCATGTAAACCTCAACTACATTGTGTAATCTAATTTCATGTATTGATACATTTTTTATTTTATTTTTAAAAATCTTTTGTCATTCGCACGCGTAGCCTTCTAGCTCCACAGCCTTTGGACTGTGGATAGTTCTATGAGAGATAAAAGTAGTAGACACAGAGTGTTTATTTTTTGTCTATATTGTTCATTTCATTCAGTGCTTTACCGTCTATAAATCCTGCAGAGATGTTACGTATGAGATTTGTAATGTAAATCACGCTGGATTTTACTTACTATTGTTATAAAACTTAAAGGCAGTCATTTTTCCTGGATTAAAAGACTGCATTCTACTGCAGACAATCTAAATGGAGAAACATAATTTTAAAAATGATTGTCAACTTAACAACTTGTGCTCATAATTATGGTAATTTAGTACATAACACTTAAATTCCTTTTAAATAATGTGAAAATAAAGTGCGTTTGTGTGCGTCATATTTTTGTTTGAATGTGGGATACACATGGCCGTACCAGGTATGGTCACGATTTGGATGTGAACCAGATTTAACAAAACTATATATATTCTTATGACCTACCACAGAGAGCTTCATATTCTATGTGAAGAGTAAAATCATGACTATGCAACTTTTGTCTGTGTGGGTGGGGTGGGGGGGACAAATGGTCGTACCAGGTATGGTCACGATTTGGATGTGAACCAGATTTAACAAAACTATATATATTCTTATGACCTACCACAGAGAGCTTCATATTCTATGTGAAGAGGAAAAACATGACTATGCAACTTTTGTCTGTGTGTGTGTGGTTGGGGGGGGGGGGGGGGGGGACAAATGGTCGTACCAGGTATGGTCACGATTTGGATGTGAACCAGATTTAACAAAACTATATATATTCTTATGACCTACCACAGAGAGCTTCATATTCTATGTGAAGAGGAAAAACATGACTATGCAACTTTTGTCTGTGTGTGTGTGTCTGTGTGTGTGGGGGGGGGGGGGGGGGGGGGTTGGGGGGAACAAATGGTCGTACCAGGTATGGTCACGATTTGGATGTGAACCAGATTTAACAAAACTATATATATTCTTATGTCCTACCACAGAGAGTTTCATATTCTATGTGAAAAGATGTACCAGGTGTGCGCAACGTGTGGGGCGGAAAAACACACATGGCAGCACCATATATGGTCATGAATGGATGTGATCCAGATTTAACATAACTATTCATATTTTTATGATCATGACCTTTGATCTAGATATAGAGAGTTAGAATGTGTATCTTTTTGACCTTTGACCTATACCTGTCAAAACTAGGGTTACAATATATACAAACTATCTTCTCTCTGACATTCTTTGTTTTGGTCTTCCTCCAAATTTCTGAAAGCCCCAGGGTTACTATAAATTAGATGAACAATTAAAATATATATTTCTTTGCTCGAGTCTTCCACCCAATCGATGTTTAGATCTTTAAATTGGTTAGTGAAGTCGGAAAACATCAGCTTATAATACGGAATTCCTTTCCTCAATGGACCTTTTTTAGATTTCAAGTTGGAGATGTTCCCTATCCATTCTGTTTGCCTGCCAATACCACTCGCAATGATTTTGCAATTACATATTACTCATACTAAGTCTCCCTCATGTTTATTTCATGTCATTTTTATACACAACACACTACACTACATTATGCATTATGCACAACAGATTTGAAGTCTTGGCTGACTCTGGACCGATAAGGAAACCTGCAAATGTAAGTGAAAACCAAATTCAAGGTGTCTCAAATCAAAAACTGCTGTAGATTTAACACTGACAAAATATTTCAAATTCTTACAGGCTCTACATCATTCAGAAATTCTGGCAGCCACAACACCGGCTAATCCTTATCCACCAAGTGTGTTCAGACAGGTCACAAAATCTTTCATTAAACCATCTCCAAACCAGTCAACACTGGAAAAGGTCAATCAAAACACAGCACAGTGGATGGACATTAATATAGAGATCTTAAAAGAACACGACGATGAAGTAATAGCAACCATTTTGTCTGAAGTAAGAGAATTGGACATCCAGGCTTTCAACAGCGCTGTAACCTGGAGCAAAACAAGGTATAGAAAGAAATTCACAGCGAGTTCAGCACAGTGCCTGAAATCAATATTAACAGAAATGCCAAAAAAGTCACTCACCCCATTGGCTGAATCCTTCAATGACCCTGAATCGTTTCCACCTCTTAAACCGAGTACGCAACCTGTTATGGGTTCCTATGTGGGGACCGTAAGGGAAAATAGGGGGTTCGGTAGAGAGAGGAAAGCCAGACTTTCGTTAACCCCAACACAGGCTGGCCCTAAAGGAAAAAGGGGAGAAAGGAACTTAAAACAACATGCAGAACAAACAGTAGAAGTGCCTATGGTCACAGATTTAACTAAGGAACTACAAATAATAATGGAAGAGAAACCAGTTAGTTTACCATCAACCTATACTCTACTGAGGGAGGACCTGGAGAGCAGGAAACAAACCAAGCAGCTTGAACCATACAGCAATGTAGTGCGTTAGGAAAGTGGTTTCCACAGTATGAAGACCTGCTGGAGGAACTTGCAATCAGAGATGTTCCATCACATCTGTGGAGTTGTGGTGTATTTGTCCTGCAAGTCCAGTTTTACTCTACCCGTGTGGTTGGGGAGGTGGGTAAACCCTGTGTGGAGGTTACTGCTGGGGAGAAAGGAGAGACCACGACAGTCCTTCAGCATTCAATGCAGCGGGAACATTTAGGGTGTGCTGTTGTCAGTGCAACTCATTGTACCACGAGAGCTGTGGAGAAGATGTGCTTTCTATTAAATGAAATATATTTACGGTGTTGTTGCTATGGCACACTCAACACAATAGTGTCAATTTACTGTTAAAATTAAAATGATTTCAGTCGAAATTACCTGTTATCTTTTTATATTGGCCCATTTTAACTAAACAGCCGGTCCAATTTGCCTGAACATTGTGTTGTGGCTCAAGAGGGTTCCTGCCGATACACTAACCCTCATAATTAACTATGGTGGTGGATCTTTAATGTTTTGGGGTTGTTTTTCTGCCAGAGGACCAGGACATATTGTTAGGATACATGGCATCATGGACTCTACCAAATATCAACAGATATTAAATAAAAACCTGACTGCCTCTGCCAAAAAGATTCAAATGTGCCGTGGTTGGATCTTCCAGCGGGACAGTGATCCAAAACATACATCAAAATCAACACACAATTGGTTTACTGACCACAAAATCAAGGTCCTGCCATGACCATCCGATGTGTTGACTCTTTCAAGTCATTTAACAGTAATGAGCAGTATTAAAAATATTAACATGGATATTTGAGTCTGATAATAAAATTAACTTCTACTTACAGTCAAATTTTGTAGTGTTTAGGACATTTAACATCCTTCTGTCCAAAAGAAACCAAAAGGGGGTACAAACTTTTACACTCAACTGTATTTTGGTTGAAATTGCACTAATAGAACAACTGAATTATACTGTACTGTATTATTAAAAAACATAGGATCTAATTTACTGTCACTATATGCACTTTAAATACACTTTACCTGGCTGCTATCACTATAACTGCTATGATCATTTTTGGTATAAGCTAATTTGCTGAATACTCAGTCATAGCATGTTATGTTTACATTTATACCATTTTTCCATTATTGCACTACCTGTTTTATGTTAAAGATCTAACAGACCTGTGCGGACACATTTTTATTAATTATCTGTTTAAAAAAACATTCTTAGATTTCAGTGTTTGTTTGTGCTCACATAGTCCTATTGAAGACAGCATACCACCATCTAACATACCGCATGGTTATATCTAGAGATATAGAGATAGCTCTTTAACATTTTACACTGGGTCAAAAAAAAGTCAAATCATTTATATTTATATATTTGCACTACAGCTGAAACAACTAATCAATAAAATGTATAATAATCAATGATGAAAATTATTGTAATGAATCTCATTATGGATTAGATGGTTGGCATTACGTTACTTCTGTTCAGAAAACACGCTTCGGGGAGTAAATACTAAAGTTGTGTCCCAAATTAAGTACTGTACACTTACACTATGCACTGTATACTCTACTGTCTGTATACTCTACTGTGTGGATTTTAGAAAGGTAATATCATCTCAAATATATCACTAGCGATTTTTTTACTAACCGTAGTATAAGTCACGATGACGCATGACGTCATACGTACGCAAGCATTAGCAGACACTCAGAGTCACCGACTCTGACTTTCTCCAGTTTACTCTCTGTCAGCGTTACCTATTATTCCCATGATGTCAGTCTCCATCAGATGGAGGAGAAATCATCACGTGACTGAGGAAGAAAATCAGAAATGCAGGGAGCATGTTATATTAAACACCGCGGAGCACAAAGTTATGTTCATATCCACTGTGTGTAAGAGGCAGGGGAAACTGGTGCATGCTGCTTAAAAGGTTTAGTTTAATGTAAGTTTATTGTCATTATATGCTGTATCTGCGCGCTTGCAGTGTAAATTCTGTTGTTTATTATAATGGAAGTGATGTGTTAGTAACGAGGCCTCGTTGCGATCACGCGTTGTGTAGACACACTGATACAGAGTGTAGAGCGAGTAAGATCTGTAATGTCTAATTCAAACACAAAATTTTATATAATTTATTTTATAGTATTTATGCATTATTTTCATGGCTGCACAAAAAGCACTGAATTAAACTACAGTCCTAATTAATAATATATATTCTGCTGTGTGTGTGTGTGTGTGTGTGTGTGTGTGTGTGTGTGTGTGTGTGTGTGTGTGTGTGTGTTTGAATTTGGTTCTTTTCTGTTTTGGACAAACACTTGTGTAAAGTTTTAGTCTGAAGTAAAACTCAGTTTGTGGATTTTATTTCAAATAAGAAGAAATGGTACTGAAAGTTTGCCCCGCCCCATCTGATTAATCTAAAAAATAATCGGCCAACTAATCGATTATGAAAATAATGGTTAGTTGCAGCCCTAATAATTATTAATGAATGAATCATCCCCACTCCTTCCTCCAAGTGGATTTACCATATATTGTGTATGAGTATGGTTCATGAGGTAAACCAGTTTACCTCACAGCTCCATGTTCCCTGATTCGATCCTGAGCTCAGGATACTGTTTATGTGGAACTGCAGTTTCTCCCTGCGTCTGTGCAGGATTCCTCCAGGTTTTCTCCCACCACACAGACCTACTGGTTGGTGAATCTCCTATGCTATCTTGCCCCAGGGTGTGAATGAGTCTGTGATTCTGTGTCTGTGTGTGTGTGTCTGTGGTCTCCTGTGATGGACTGATGTAAGATATATTCTTGCCTCTTGCCCATTAATCCTGGATAAACTCTGGATCCTCCTCGACCCTGAGCAGGATGAAGTGATTACTGATGATAAATAAATGAGCAAAGTTGACAAATTGCATCTGGTTTTTACTTGTATCTACTCTATGGGTCAATATCGTACACTCATATAATTGACAAATTATTAGAAATCAATGGCTTCATGTGAAGGGGAAAATATTGTTAACATAAAATGATATCTAATTCCTTTAATGCAAATAGGTTGAGTACAAAGCCACCTACTAAGCCACTGCAGTGGAACTTAATGGTGGCCACACAAAATATTGACACTTTGGGCCCAATTTGGACATTTACACTTAGTGGTGTACTCACTTTTGTTGCCAGCAGTTTAGGCATTAATGGCTGTGTGTTGAGTTATTTTGAGGGGACAGCAAATTTACACTGTTACACAAGCTGTACACTCACTACTTTACATTGTAGCACAGTGTCATTTCTTCAGTGTCGTCGCATGAAAAGATATCATCAAATATTTATAAAAATGTGAGGGGTGTACTACTTTTGTGAGATACTGTATTTCTCATGGATTCATAGGGGTGCCAATAATTGTCACTCTTGACCTCATACTAACATACAGACTGAGTATAGAAAATATTATCATTTTTCTGCAGTCTGAAGTTGTCTCAGACCATTATCTTATCTCGTTCATAATACATATTGATCATAATATTTCCACCTCGCCTCGCTACCGCGTAAAACGTACCTACACATCAGCTACTGCACCGAGCTTCATAAATAACCTCACAGAAACATCAATTAGATTTGGATCACCATCAGATCACATAGAACTTGATCAGGTGACTGAAAGCTTGGAGTCAACACTCCGCTACACGCTAGATAGAGTGGCTCCACTCAAAAGGAAAATAATTAGAGAAAAAAAATTAGCACCCTGGTATAACGATCAAACGCGAACCTTAAAACAGACAACTCGACAATTAGAACGTAAATGGCGTCAAACCAAACTGGTGATATTTCAAACAGCATGGAAGGAGAGCCTACTGAAATATAGGAAATCTCTTGGCGATGCTAGAAAAATCTATTTCTCCACCTTAATAGGAGACAACAAAAACAATTCTAGATTCCTTTTCAACACAGTAGCAAAATTAACTAGGAATAAAACCACTACAGAGAGAAACACTCAATCATTACATAGCAGTGAAGATTTCATGAAATTTTTCATTGATGAGGTTGAAAATATTAGACGTGAAATACAGGCCATTAAATTAAAACCGGACAGTACTGTAACAAACCCATTACATGACAGTGTAGCAATATCAGATCAATGTTTAGAGTGTTTTGCTCCCCTTAGAGAGACCGAACTAGCTACATTAATCTCTTCAGCAAATTCATCAACTTGCATTCTAGATCCCGTACCTACATGTTTGTTTAAACAGATTTGTCCAGGAGTAATTGAACCACTTCTAAATATAATCAATTCTTCCCTAAGCACTGGCTATGTACCTAAATCACTTAAATTAGCAGTTATTAAACCCTTGATTAAAAAACCTGATCTTGACCCGTCTCAATTGTCCAGCTATAGACCAATATCAAATCTCCCCTTCATCTCTAAGATTTTAGAAAAGGTTGTAGCAAAGCAGTTATGCTCGTACTTAGATAGGAATAACATTCATGAAATGTATCAATCAGGATTTAGACCTCATCATAGCACAGAGACAGCATTAGTTAAAGTAGTAAATGACCTTCTACTGACCTACGATCAGGGTTGTGTCTCGCTGCTTGTGTTACTCGACCTTAGTGCAGCTTTTGATACTATAGATCACACTATTCTACTTGATAGATTAGAAAATGTTGTTGGTATTAAGGGAACAGTCCTCTCCTGGCTCAGGTCTTATCTCACAGATCTTTATCAGTTCGTAGATGTAAATGGAGACTTCTCCATGCGTACTGAGGTTACTTTTGGAGTTCCACAGGGTTCTGTTTTAGGCCCACTGCTTTTTACTTTATATATGCTACCCCTAGGTCAAATTATTCGTAAACATGGAATTATCTTCCACTGTTATGCTGATGATACACAGCTGTATGTTTCAGTGAAGCCAGAAGACAGACAGAAGCTTAGTAAAGTTGAGGATTGTGTAAAGGACATTAGACATTGGATGTTAACCAGCTTCCTTCTACTTAATTCTGATAAAACAGAAATACTTTTATTAGGCCTAACGTGTAGCTAGAAGAAATCTTTCTGATCACATGGTTACTCTGGATGGTCTTTCTGTTTCATCATGTGCAGCAGTTAAAGACCTTGGAGTGATTATTGACTCCAGTCTATCATCTGATGCTCATGTAGATAATATTACTAGGATAGCCTTCTTTCATCTCAGAAATATTTCTAAAATAAGAAACATAATGTCACTACATGATGCGGAAATACTAGTTCATGCATTCGTCACCTCTAGATTAGATTACTGTAATGCCTTACTGTCTGGATGTTCCAGTAGGAATATAAATAAGCTCCAGTTAGTCCAGAATGCAGCTGCTAGAGTCCTAACTAGAACCAAAAGATACGACCATATAACACCGATATTATCAATACTGCATTGTCTCCCAGTAAAATCTCGCATTAACTATAAAATACTTTTATTAACCTATAAAGCACTAAATGGTCTCGCGCCACAATATCTAAGCGACCTTTTGGTTTTATATGATCCGCCACGACTACTTAGATCAAAAGGCGCAGGCTTTTTGACGGTACCTTGAATAGTGCAGGCTACAGCAGGGGGAAGAGCTTTCTCTTATAGAGCCCCACAGTTATGGAACTATTAGTGTTCGGGACTCAGACACAGTCTCAGTGTTTAAGTCTAAGCTTAAAACGTATTTGTTTACTCAAGCCTACCCTGACTAGATTCTGTTCTACTACTTCGCAGTCATAATAATCTTTTTTCTCCCTCTCTCCTTTCGCCGAGCCCCACACGAATTTATGGAGATACTAGAGATCCAGATCCTTTCTGCCTCTGGATGGAGCTCAAATCTTCTCTAATTCCAGACTGCTGGGACTACGGCTGCTCCTAACGCCATACAGACTTCATATAAATCCATAATGAACTTTTTCACACTAACTGTTGTTACCCAGATGAGGACGGGTTCCCTTCTGAGTCGGGTTCCTCTCAAGGTTTCTTCCTCTTAAAACATCTTAGGGAGTTTTTCCTTGCCACCGTCGCCACTCAGTGGCTTGCTCAGTTGGGATAAATTCGCACTTTTAATATCTGTACACCGTGTTGATATTTCTGTAAAGCAGCTTTGAGACAATGTCTATTGTAAAAAGCGCTATACAAATAAAAAAAAATTTTTTTTAATTGTTGTGCACCCATGTAACATTTTTTTAATAAACCTGTTTGCAATTGTTTATCCATGAGAGCAGAGTATTTTTGTGAATTTTTTGAACAAAAGGTTTTATTCTTTGCTCATATTTACCAAGGGTGCCAATATTAGTGGAGGACACTGTACATGTTGTCACTCTCGGGTGGAAACCTCATATGACAAACTGTTACTTTTCAGGAAATAAAACCCTGTATTTTGTGCATTGAACTGTTACAGTTGATATTGTGGCTGTACATTAAAAAATGTTACTTTAAATGACATTAATGTTAGATTTTTTTTTAAAAAGCCTTTACAGACTTGGTGTTTACTGATGAAAGAAAATGCTGTATTTATTCAAAGCAACCAGTTCTTTATGTACCTTCAAGATCACTGTTTACGTTCAGCTCTGCTGTGTGGCACATCAATCCTTCAACATGTAGGTGGGGTGGAGTTATGAGGCTTTACCAAAAGTTTTAGAGATTGAGATTTAGTCACAAACACTTTTTAATACTTTTCATTGGTTAAATATTTGTGAAACCCACAGTTAAATGTAAAGGGTGACCAATAGCATTGTTTTATAAAGAACTTAAAGAAGGAAAAATGACCCAATCTGGAGATGCTAGGTTTCCATGTGACAGTGACATTATACAGATGGGTGAGAAATTAAAGGGAAAATTAACACTGTCTTAATAAACAGTGTTAAGCCACCATGTGTTCCCAGGACAGCTTCAATGTGCCTTGGCATTGATTCTAGAAGTCTCTGGAATTGTACTGCTGGAATGGTACACTATTGTTCCAAAAGATCATCATTTGCTGTCTTGATAATGATGAAGACATCACATAGACATAACACATTGGTCTAAAATCTCCGATAGATGTTCAACTGGGTTGAGATCAGGTTAGGCCATGACATATCCTTCACATCATTAACCATTCATTGACCCCTTGTGCCCTATGGATGGTGCATTGTCCGTTTGTAACAGGATAGAAATGCTTCATCATAGGAAAAAAGGTGATCATTCAAAACCACTTTATATTGATGTGCAGTGACCATTTCCTTTAAGGGGATAAGTGGACCCAAACCATGCCAGAAAAATGCCCTCACCCCTAACTCCTTTCTTAAGGGTGTTCCTTTAATTTGCCACCTATCTGTACATCAATTATGAAAAACATGGCTTCATTTTGATTCGATAGATATTTATAAATTAATGTGTAAAACTAAATCCAGTGACTGTCCTAAACGTCTGGGGACCTTATGCAAAACTTTATGAAGGTGCCCCTGTCACTGTGTCCATATAATAATTTTATTTATTTATTTTTACAAATTGCACAAGATCTGATCTGTTAGTCACACCAGTTCATGTGTGTGTGCATAAGTTTGTATGTATGAGTTGACAGCAAGTTGATTGACAGCAGTGGTTCTTGAGGCACAGTTGTTCAAAATAAGGAGATCTACAATTTGATATAAAGAATTTGTGTTTGTGGGAAACATCACATGATATAAAATCCACACACAAAACAAAATGTGATGGTGCCTCCCAGTGGCCGTTTGGGTTCAAATTGAGCACAGACCTCTGGGGTCAAGAGTCTAACCGGTCCACTGAGTTTTGTTACGATTGGCCTCTATAAACCTTGTCTAATCACTGATTATATTAATCTATCATGAATAGATTTATTTATTATAAATATAGAAATTTGCCCCGCTGCTTTGCTTACAGGTGCAGAGAGAACCATGTGTTTGAAATTCAGCTTGGACCTCGTACACACATTGCTGAAGTCTGATACGCTACAGGTTTGTTACCACAGGAATAAGATGCTTTATAAAATAAATCTATATATGTATGAGTTTTTATTTTAATTCTTTTATAGATGAATCTTTAGTGTTTTGTTTATAAACAAATTTTGCAATGATGTCTTTCCTTCCCATCGCTATTGACCAAACTGTTTTTCCACTTATCTTGGTTAAGCCTTAAAGTCATGTCATTTCCATGAATACATGTTTGTCTTAGTTTTATTCTGCGCTTTAATATAACTGGTCGCTGCTTTGTTTTTTCTTTTGCAGTCCTGTTGCATTTACAGAGAGGCTCTTTTGTTGGCTAACAACTATTACAAAAATATTAGGCATCATTTTATATTTTCTGTACAGTGTATATATTTAATACAGCATAAATGACTCTACTTACTTTATGATCTACTGAATGCACTTGTTTATGGATTTGTTTCGTGTGTGTGTGTGTGTGTGTGTGTGTGTGTGTGTGTGTGTGTGTGTAGGAGGAGCTACAGACGAGGGGAGAGAGCTTCACCTCGAAGCTGCAGTATCAGCGGTCAGCCACAGAGAACGTGTTCATGACTTTTCAGCTGGACTGCCTGAAGCTGCTGAAGCTCACGGGACTGCCCGGCCGTCTCATCGTGGCTCTGTTTGAGCACAGCTCATTGGTGGAGCACGTGAAGAGTCCTGCTGGACAGACCTCCCCTGGTGAGAGTAAATCTGACCATGCAGACCCTAAGCACCAATACTCAAGCAATCACGCACCATTTTGATTGCAACTTGAATATTTATTAGGATGTACAATAGCCTCTTTTTTAATGGTTATACTCATGAAAGTGTGGACTCATGAAAGGTTAGGGTTGATGTACTGATGTTGCTGGTCATTTAGAATCATGATGTGCCTAAATGTCAGCAAGCGAGGCACGGTTCTGGAAAGTCTGGAGAATGTACGGAATTTTTTTTCATGGTGTAGATCAAGATGTGAATTTTTTGCTGTCAAACTCGGAGCACTGAAGCTTTACATTTCCTTATTGTCTGTTCAAATGCAGCCTCCGTAAGTAATGTAAGAATCGAATAATTGCTCAAGCCAAGCTGATGAAGGAAGAGGTTTATTTGTAGGTCTCAGACATTGGCAGGAGGTGTGAGGTAGCCTCTGGTGCTCTGTGAGCTCTGAGGGACTCTGTAGGGATCATCTCGGGGAGCAGCGTACTCTGCCATGTTGGGTAAACCAGACAGCACACAGCAGCTCAGACCACGGCGAGAAATCCCCATGTTTTCGATTGCATGCCATTCAGAAGTCTGCTTATCATAACACTCCACTTCATCCATGGAGGTAGAGCTGTTATCTCCTCCAGCAACGAACAGGAGATCGTCCAGCACCTCAATGCCGAAGTTGCTGCGCTGGTTGATCATGGCTGGACCTTGTGTCCACACGTTGGTCTGAGGATTATACACCTCTACATTGCTTATTTGATTAACACCATCATTTCCCCCGACAGCGTAAACCCATCCTCCGTACGCAACCACGCCCAGTCCACGCCTTCTGATCATCATGGGGGTGATGAGGGTCCACGCTCCCGTCTGAGGACTGTAATACTCCCCCGTGAACAAACACCCGTTCCCGTCAAACCCTCCACATATGTACACTTTGCCGTTCAGTACTGTAGCGCTAGAGTCACTCCTTGGTTCGTGCATCGGCGCGATCATGCACCACCGATCATTCTCAGGTTCATATCGCTCTACTGTATTCAGATGATAGAAGCCTTCAAATCCTCCCATCGCATAGATACGACTGTCCAGCACACACACGCTCACGTCACACCGGCAAGAGTGCATGGGGTTCACCTGAGCCCAGGTTCTGGTGATGGGGTCAAACCTTCTCACACTGTTGAGGAAACCCTCACTGTTGAATCCTCCGATGCAGTACACGAAGCCATTCAGATACACCGTCCCGTGATAGGCTCGTGGACTCTCGTCGTTGCATGTGACGTTGACCCAGCGCGCTGCTCGCGTATCATACGCTTCTATGTTTCTTGTACAAACATTTGTACAGTTGTATTGAGTTGTATTGAGATTCTTGTGGCCATAGCCACCGATGGCCAGCAGAACGGCGCTGGGCAGGCGGAGTCTCTGGAGATCAGAGCTGAGGGGAAGGCTCGGGTTGAGGTCATCGATGCCCATCAGAACGCTGGTGACGATCAGCTTACATGTCATGTCGTCCATCACTAAAACGTTGTTGCTCACATTGTTCATAAGGTAATCGTGTGTCAATAGCCCCAGACGCACCCTGGGCAGTAACACTCCTATGTGCGCTTTCCGTTTCCATGGCGCATGTTTGATCCACTGTAAGATGGCTTCAAACACCACACTCTCCTGTTTCACGTTCAGTTCGTCCTTCTCGATGATCTCGCTCAGCTGCTCGACCGTCAGATCCAGGAACTCCTCAGAGAGGCGCACCATCTCCTCAAAGTTGTGCAAGATAAACCGGAAGGCCTGCTGCTTCAACTTCTCGCAGAAGTAGGAGTGAGCTAAACGACAGATGTTAATGCAGTTCTCGGGACACAGCTGAGCCTTCAGGAACACGCAGCAGTCGTTCACCAGGCTGTTCAACAACAGACAATCAGCAGCGATCAGCAGCTTAAACACGTTTTTCTCCGTGATGTTAACACGTCTTATATACGCGTACTCCACGATCAGCTCCATTATCTCGGCGGAAACGTTAGGGATGCTGTACCTGAGCTTATCAGGAGGGTACCCGCCGGTGGTGAAGAGTCATGAAGTATGGGCTGCAGCCGCACAGGATGATCTTGTGCACGTGGAATTCGGCGCCGTCCACCACGATGACTGCGTCACAGAGCTGCTTCTCTAACCGCAGCTCATTGATGAATTTGCAGGACATCCCATCTACCTTCCTCTCCATTCCCTTCTCTTCTTCCTGTTTACTCATTTTCTGTGCAGGTCAGAGCTACTGAATGTACAACATTCATCTGAATGTGGATTGTGTTGATGCAGATCAGCCTTTCAACTCTGATTCCACATTTCAGAATAATAACAGCTCATGATTCCAAGCTTCCAATTCTAATTTTGTGACCACGGATACATACAGGATGCAGTGAACCTGACAGACACCTGCAGTACAGGAGCAGTCTCTGTGAAATGCTTTAAAAACAGCTTTAAATCCTGCGCATGTCCAAAATGCACAGGTCTGGTGTAAAGAACCGTTTATTTTCCTGTTAAAAAAAAAAACACCTCCCAGGGTGAATTTCCCAAGTAGAATTAATCCTATATTAAAATGATTAAATATTGATGATGAAATAGTTAATAATGGCTGTATTTTTTATTTATTTGTTTGTTTAATAGCTTTATAGATAGATAGATAGATAGATAGATAGATAGATAGATAGAGAGAGAGAGAGAGAGAGAGAGAGATGTATGTTTATACAGATAAACATTACCTTTCCAGCTTTTTGGTGAGAAAAGTAATTAAACTTGTCCACTTTAAGTAACCTTTTAAAACATTTAGCTGTTTTACACCAGAAATAAATTCTGAACTGATGACCGCTGCTATAAGTTTTGACACCATGACATTTTAAATGAAATGCTAATTATGTTCTTTACTTAGTGTGGTCTACGTAGGTTTTATTACAGATATTATTTTATTACAAAAAGTGTCATATGATATTTTATATCATTACACTACACACTCTAAATAACACTTTTTTTCCTGCTAGAGAATTAAGGATGAAGATTTCTAACGTTATATTTGTAACAAGAATAAATATTTGATCCAAAGAGAGGTGTAGAAAGGAACTATTTCTCACTGTTCTGTAAGAATCATGACCACATGTCTTGAAATTATTTATTGCTACGGATTAAATTTAGATTATTTCCAGGGTAGAGCAGTTTCCCAGGAGGTTAAACTAGTGTTTTATAGAAATTTGGGTTCTTCTTTACCAGTTCAATAGTTTAATCTTTTTAACTGACTATACATTGATTCATGACTATGTTTTTTGTATATGCCCTAATAAACATGCTGATCTCATGCGATTGTGTCCTGTCTCTTCACCTCTAAATGACACATTTTACACACACACACACACACACACACACACACACACACACACACACACACACACACACACACACACACACACACACACACACACACGAGAGAGAGAACAGCTTGTTCATATAAGAAAACGAAAATAAGCACAGACCCTCTGCAGACTTCCGCTAAACCGACTCCCCACCTGCTACAGTAATGAACAGTATTACATACTTGACATACCTGGAATACCTGAGCTAATGGGACGATACTGTACAACCTATTCATCCCAATCACTAGTTGTGACTCATTGTGAATTTTCATGACCTTCTGTTGATTTCAAATTTTAAATGAAAAAACCTCAGAAAAAAAGGTCAGACTTTTTGACCCCACTGTATATGTTTATGTAGAACATTTGGACAAGTGCACATTTTTAATCTTGATGCCTCTGAACTTAAGTTCACAGCAACTCTTTCAACACTGTCAAATACAACATTCATTCTAAATTGCGCAGTTTTGCTAATAAATTAAAACAATTTATGAATCAAAATAGGGTTGAAAGCTTAAAAAGAATTAAAGCCCCACACCTGTGAATAATAAATAATCTGCTTCATACAAACTCTAATTATTTTTTATTGTTTTGAGAACATAATTTCAGAGCAGATCAAATTAAAACTAAGGCATCTCAGGGAGGTCAAGAAATGTGGAATGTGGAAGCACATGTGACACTACTTTAATCCGCCCAACAAAAAAGCATCATGCTAGTGTTAACCAGCAAATTATACCTGCAATAACATGAAAATAGAACCCTTTATGTACAGTAATTATATATACACTATTTTTTTTATGGCTGTAGGACAACTGCTGCAGTGTCATCGCTCATGAAAAGAGAGGAAATGCATGTGACATCCTTCCAAGGGCCAGTAAGAATCGTGGGACTGTGGCAATCATGTTTCTGGTGCTCTACACACCCATCCATATAATGAGGATTGTGCGCATTGCCTCTCGGCTTCCTGAATTAAATTTGTCACCGTGCATCGTAGACTACATCGATTCGGTTTTCGCAGTGACACGGCTAATTGCATAGGCTCAGTGTCATCTTCCCAGTATTTTACTTCCTCATGACAGACAGCTTTAAGGAAGCACTGCAAGACAAGTGGAGGCAGCTTAAAAGGATGCTAATGGTTGCACTACAAGCAAGTATGACCTATTAAGCAAAGACAGCATTGATAACAATTGCCTTGCTTTGAAATCTGACTGTTGTGAATATTTATTCACAGTTGGCTGGCAAATTAAATCAAAAGCCGATATAAAGTGTCTTAGTAGAACATTGCCAAAAACATTTTCAGTACACCTTGGTGTTTTAAGTATTAAAATGTAAATCATATGCTATAATCTTCACAGTAATCAAATCGCAATGCAACTGCCAGTGTTAGACACTGCTTGCTACCATCATCAAAACAAATGAAGTAAATCTCTTCTATAAGAATAATGCTTCAGTACAGTTCTAGAGACTTGTAAAATCTACACCAAGGTGTACTGAAAATGTTTTTGGCAACCGGGTACTCCCATTTCCTTCCCCAGTTCAAAGACACGCATGGTAGGCTGATTGGCGTGTCTAAAGTGTCTGTAGTGTATAAATGGGTGTGTGAATGTGCCCTGCGATGGACTGGCACCCTGTCCAGGGTGTACTCTGGCTTGTGCCCGATGCTCCCTGGGATAGGCTCCAGGTTCCCCCGCGCCCTGAAAAGGAGTAAGCAGGGGAAGATGGATGGAATTCCTATTTTAAAATTAAAATAGACATGTACTGTAGAGTTATTTGCAGACATCTTCCTGTAGGTGGAGCTATTGTCTCAGCAGTAAAGTATTATTATTCCACTAGAACATATGTAGTTACTACTAAACTGCGTTAGGAATCCCAAATCTTGTGTTCAATTCCCCTTACTCGCCCTACTAGGCCAAAACCAGTGTGCACTTGCAGCATGAGGAGACGAGTGTGTAGTAGGGTGTTGTTTTTTTTAAACTACTATATTTTCTATAGTTGCTATCTAAAATGACCTTTAATACAGAGGAGGTGGACTATGGGGAGGTGCAATACCAGTACCCTGATACTAACATAACATAGAGGTTCTCTTTTTTTTTGGTGCACAGACAATGCTAATGTTTCCTCTTCGTTACTTGACAAAGTTATTATTTTAGCTGTCGAACACAGTATACTGGAGTTGGAATGAAAGAATGAATATGGATATTATTTTATTTCCACTCCAATATACTGTGGTAAAAAAAATATATTTTTAAAAACTATAACTTTGCCAATTTCCAAATATTTATGAACCTGACTGTATCTGCTGGGTCTGCAAAAATAATGTAATTAATAAAATAAAAATAAAATAAAAAACAGCTTGGAAGGTCATTGTGCATGTTTTTTTCTAGTCCAGCCAACATTTCTGATTTTTATGGAATTAATGAATGAATTTTTATTATTAATATTTTCATGTTTTTTTCATACATCTTGCAATGTGCTTTTGGACACATTATTGATGGAACCTGGAGCCACTGGGTGTTTCAGGTCTTTAATCCTAAGACTCCCTGGACCTGGCCTATGTCCAAATTGCTGATAACCCTCCAGAGCCTTCTTGAAGCTCTCTCAGCAGCCTCTGTGGTGTTCCTGATAGTTCTTTTCATTTGTTGTAATGTGATGTTAAGATGCTTTAAGGTGTGGTAGAGAGACAGGCTGGAAAAGCCTCTCCAGCACACAACGGGATCCTCATAATAATAATAATAATAATAATAATAATAATAATAATAATAATAATAATAATAATAACAACAATAATAACAATAACAACAACTATCATATGCATGGAGTTTGCATGCTCTCCCCATGCTTCGGGGGTTTCCTTCAGGTGATCTGGTTTCCTCCCCAATTCAAAGACATGTGTTGTAGGATGATTGGCATTTCCAAATGATCCGTAGTGTGTGAGTGTGTGTGAGTGTGTGTGCAATTGTGCCCTGCAACAGGTTGGCACCCTATCCAGGGCTGTCCCCTGTCTTGTGCCCCAAGTCCCCTGGGATAGGCTCCACGCTCCACCATGACCCTGTGTAGGATACGCGGTACAGAAAATGGATGGCTGGATGGATGGATGTCCCAAATCAATGTCACTGCTACAGCAAAATCATAGAACTTTGGGGTAATTAAACTTATGGCAGACAATTCTACTGAGCTTCGTGCCACTGCAACATTATTATTTTTTTTAAACTTATGGCTCAATACTAAACCTACCAAAAGTTTCTCACTCCCATTTTCTGTCTACCAGATCATTTAATAAATAAGATAAAAATCTACAACAGAAACAGAAAGCAAAGTTAAAACCAATAATTTATTTTCAAAGGTTATGTAAACATCTCAAAATATACTGTACCTCTGTTAAACACTGCACAATAATCAGTAGGAATAAGTGGAACTAAATCTTATACAAACTGTACATGAACATGGTCAGAAAGATTCCAACAGGAATTTGAAATGTGAACCTTCGATTAAAACTGGAGTACGTGAGTGAGGGGTGCGCTGCTGTTACCTGTACTCCAGCAGTGTAGTGAGTGTGGTTTGTTTGGAATGGTTTGAGTTTTGGATAGATCAAGCTAAATAAAACACTTAATACACATGGGTAATAATGTCTGTTTTTATATTATTTAAGGTTTGATGCAAAACATAATCCAAAATGATGTACAATTAAAGGTTAGTATAATTATCCTACACTGAACAAGTTAAGTGATATATGTGCACACATACTAATAATGGGTCCAAATATTGCTAAATTTGGCTGAATTATAAAAGCCATTAGTCGTACTGAATGAAGAGTCGTTTGGGAGTTTATTGCTGAGCCAAATGAACTGACTCACTGAAAAGAGCTGGAATAACCATAAATAATTTGTGTATCTTTGATTCCTGTATGTGTCTATAAATCTTTACGTGCCCTGATGTTCCCATGCCAACTGGTCACTTGCGTCACGATTGCAATGAACTCAAAGCAAAAAATAAATAAATAAACAATAATAATAATAATGTAACTGCTGTTTTCTAAGTTGAGAAGTGTAAGCGTGAGTTCTTTTGGCGTGAGGTATTTGTGTTGCACAATGATGAATAATTTGCTGTATATTTCTCTTTAAACAGTGCCTATGTCCAGTGATGAATAATTAGTAAGATTTGATGGTAATATTAGTCTACACTTATTTTCAAACTTTTTGTAACATGTTTTCTGTCTATTCCAGATGTGTTGAGTCCTTCACACTAGAATAAGATGAATAGTTAATGTTGAATTAGGATTTGCATGGATTACATGTGTCTGGATCGGACAGTGTTGCATGTTACGTGGTGGTTTCTTTTGCTGTTGATGTGACCTGTTGTTGTGCTGATGTGGGTCTCACTGCAGTGACATGTTTGTTAGTTTAGTTCAGTTACAGTCTCTTTGCAGCAGTGTAGTTTGAGTGACTTGTTTCTTTACTGAACCGTAGACTGTTGAATAGAATAAAGTAATGTGTGAATATACAAATATATATTATATACGGTGTGCTATGGATATGTAATACAATGTATACGAAACACAAGTCTCAATATTTAAATAAGACAGTGCAATGGTCACAAACATGAGGAATGGAGCGTATACTGCACAATTTGTGAGTGAATTGAAAGTCTTTATACTGTGGCTGTGACTGTGCTGTGCATTTAA
This sequence comes from Ictalurus punctatus, assembly GCF_001660625.3. NCBI lineage: Eukaryota > Metazoa > Chordata > Actinopteri > Siluriformes > Ictaluridae > Ictalurus > Ictalurus punctatus. The sequence goes on from NW_026521088.1 coordinate 1,935,912, forward strand.
TGCAGGTGTGTGATCTGGGATTTGCAGTACATGGCAGAGATGTTTATGGGCCGCAGTGCAGGATGGGAAATGTAGTTTGTGACATGAGTAGACTTAACACCAACTTAATATGATCAAATACAGTTTAAATGAAATGGATACATTTATAATGGAACGTTTTTACAGCCTTTCACAATGGCGCTCAGCGAAGGAAACAAATTTTGTATTAAATTGAAACCAAGCTCATAGTTGATAAATTTTGTTAGACTAGTTAAATACACATACGCATTACTCCTGATTAGAGAGATTTACAGAAAGTGAAGAAAGTTTAAATGTCATGTATGAAGGGTCTGAGTGATATTTTGAGTGTGGTACAGTTGTAAGTTAATAAGGGACAAAGGGGTGCGTGCACGTCTACCCTTTAAACTAAACGCTATTGTTGTACACAGTAAAAAACAAATTCAATAGGATGTTTTGAATAAAAATGAGTGGGATAAAAGAGACTAGAGAACTGTAAATACATGTCTAGATCTCAACCTCATTTACTCTATTTTTTTAGTTCTGTATTATTGGGATTATCACTCGTTAGCACAGATGGGATATTAACAGGTTAGATTAATGTACATCACAAATAGTCCTAGACTAAAGGATTTAGTTTTTTCATTCACCAGAAGGATATTAAGGAAAGGAATTCAGGAAGGGAGAAGAATGAATCTTTGTTGTATTTTGTTGTATTTTTGCAGACAACAGACTAGAACTCTGACAGATTAACTAAACATGAGAGTAGAAGACCCCTTTATGAGAGGGGGTATTCCAACGAATGATATTTGATTAGAGAAGTACATTACACGGAGATGAGAAAACTGAAGGGATGGGAGATTAAATCAAGTATTACAAGAAAAGCAAGGAATTAGCCATCACCTGTGGAAAGAGCCATTTTATTTCTCTCTTTATTTATTTAACCTTTATTTAACCCGAATAGCCTCTCTGAGATTACTTCAATAATTTTTAAATGATTTAATAGACCAACATTATTTAATCTCTGCAGCAATATTTCATGATCCACTGTGTCAAGCCTTTGATAAAACAATAAACAGGGAAGTGCAGTAATCACCTTTATCTAGAGATTACACAATATTGTAAAATAGTAAACTAATATATTTATCTTTCATATCAATTCTGTATTTTATTCTTCATATACACATTACAAAAAATTAGTACAAATCTAATCAGCCCCTTTGATCTATGCCAAATATCTTAGTTCTGAACATCTTTTCAGCTTGCTTTAGGTAGAGTTTCAATTTTCAGTCTCAGTCGGACCTGGACAGAGTGCACCTTCTCCTGAACTCTTGTCCCCGACAGCAGAGCCACTTATTAGCAACTAAATCAAAGATTAAAAGAAATATTTACAAAAGGTTTATGAAGTTGCTTGGATATCAGTGAGCACTGATTTTGTTTCCAATTTTCAGTAAAATTAAGTACATTAATAAAAATAACCAAATACGCCAAGCCTTTTCTGCAGAGGTGCTTACTGGAAACTTACCCCACATACTGCCTACAAAAACTGGGCATGCAGCATGCAAAGTTCTGGTATCCGCTTCTCCACTCTTTAGTAGGTTGAACCAAATCACTGCCGAACCCTGTAGAATAAGTGAAGTGAGTGCCATGTGCCTCATGATCATATTCAAATGTAGAAATGATTACTAGGTTCACTAACACTTTTTGGTGGAAGTGCAACACCAATATCAGGAAACACAGCTTCAAAATCATCTGCCTCATCTGAGACAGAACAGTCAATTTTTGAATGATATTGAGATAATGAGAAACAGTATGGGTGTAATGTAGAATACACTGAATGTCAGGCCTTACACGGTGGTGTAGTGACATTGGAGGCAGAGCAGAGAGAGAGAGTGGTGAGGCCATGAGCTGTAATGGTATCTTCTGCAGAGCAGAGGTGTAGGGGATGTCCTCAGTGGAACCACGCAGTGGAGTAATGACCTCAGCTGAGTAAGGAAGCAGAGCAACCAAAGTGGAGCAGGGAGGGTGGGAGATGATTTTACCTAGGTTGTGAGCCCCCTCCTCAAAGAATTTCCTGAGGGGACACCTGGCATTGAGCCATTTGAGTGGCTCTGACCCAACTTCCCTTCCCCAGTAGCTCCCACATCAGGCAATTTTTCTCCACTCTACAAAGGTATGACAAAGAGTGACCTCAAAGTCTCGCTTTAAGCATCCGGCCTGGCAAGTGCAGGCAATCCCAGTTAATCAGCCTGGAATATTCTGGGTAACTGAGTTCCCCCACAGGGCAACTCTTGCTGTGCACTGCTGCTGTCTTCTGCTGACTGTGTGGGGTGTAGCACAGCCTCTTACACCTCACTTGTGCCTTAATACGTCTTAAAATGCTACAAGCAACATAGAATTAAAACAAATGCTTCATTTCTCCATATGTGCCATGATATGGCAATGACAATTCCATGGATGCAGCATTCCCTTTTAGCGAAACACAACACGAGTTTTAATGCATTAAAAAGCTTTTTTGCTGGAAAGAAACAGAATGGTAATGGGTAGCTGATTGGCCTACAGTGAGTGACACATCATGTGTAAGTGAGTTCTTAAAAGAGCCGGACACTGCCAGTACCAGCAGTGTGATCCTGACTCCAGGACAGGAGTCAAAATGGTAAAGGCACAGGTGTACAATAGCATTCCAAATAGTGTCCCCAGTGATACCCCTTGCTCACAGAAACCACACACAGGCCAGTGTCTATACTATTTCCCAAAGCGCCAGCTCAGCCTAAAACATCTCTTTAAGTGCCTGATGAATGTGAAGGTGTCAGGGTTGGACTAAAGTCGGAACAAACTGAACCAGTGGACAGAGAGCATCACAGCGCATGCACTCATTTAAAAAAAAAAACAGACATGGAAAAGCATTTAAGTACATTGGTAGTTGGGCTATAATGCAGAAGAGTGACACGGCACTACACACAGCCAGCTGCTATTACTGGGACAACACCACTGATGGACTCTGCATGGTCAGATGGGAGAACTATGCAATAATAATAATAATAATAAATTTTATTTGTTACCACCTTTCATAACACTCAAGGATACCTTACAAGAAAGACAACATACAGATATAGGTGCAAGCAGTGATTATCGGGATCCAAGCACAAACTGCTTGTGTACAGTTATACGATTGACCATGTCTCTTTTCAAATATAATACAAGTCTTTAAGTGTCTCTACATGGAAGTGTTATTCTATATATATATTACAATATACAAATAATATTGTCTTCATTTTAATTGGATAGCAATGCATTGTCATGTCTAGCAACTTAACAAATATGTTTTCAGTATTTAGGATAAATAAAAATGAAGGTATTTTGAAGATCACGATTTCTTTTGCAAACGGATTAGGCTTAGATGGTTTTAGATTTTATTAAATTTATGAAACTATAATGAATTGTATGCATAGTGGACCAATTGAGTTATTTATACAGAGATTTTAAACTATGAGACCTGAAAGGATTTGTTATCATGTGGCTCTCTCTGGTGGACAACATTAGTGTTATGGCCTTCTCTCATTCTCATTGATATAAATGGCTGATATTTTAAAAATTGTTGTTGGCGCTCAGAGCATCAGAAATCCATGAAACATGACATGCATACTCACAATGTCTTGTTGTCCATGTATACCACAATTTGTGAAGTTTGAATATTGTGTTTAGAAGGCCAATTAGTCATTATGGGCCACACCCAGAATCAAGTGTGGGAAGAGTTTTACTTTTAATCAACTTGCACCAGTTTCCCCAACCCCTTACAGTTTGTGGAGAATTTTGGATACAGACAGAAGTTTGTGCTCGTGCATCACTGTCGTGCTTCCCTGCTCCACAAACCCCAGTTTGTAAAGTTTTATCTTCTCCGTGGTTTAATATAAAATGCGCCCCTGCCTTACAGGACTTGGAGGTTGCACACTTTCTTCCTGTCACTTGATGATTACTCCTCCATCTGATGTCTGATGGTGACTGAAGTCCTTTTGGGAATAAAAGGTAACGTTGACGTAAACAGTAAACTGAAGAAAGTCATTGTCGGTGACTCTGACTCTGGGTATCTGCTAAAGCTAGCGGCATTGCATTACATGCGTATGATGTCATGCACCACTACTGCGTTCCATTTGAGATGATATTACCTTTCTAAAATTCATACACTAGACCAGTGATTCTCAACCTTTTGTGAGCTCTGGAACCCTAGCATATTTTGAGCAATCCACAAGGACCCCCTCACTCCACAACAATTATAGTCTATATATTAAACAGTCATTTATTTATATGTTGCTTTATTTTATTAATACACATTTAAAACTGAATCAAAACATTTCAATATTTTATTTTTTACATTTTATTGTTGGTGTGACATTTAATTTGACTCTCTATTTTATCCATCAATGCAACACTTGACCTTCTCTACCACTCAGGTTATATATATATATATATATATATATATATATATATATATATATATATATATATATATATATATATATATATATATATATATATATATATGAAACTTTCCCAGGGACCCCCTGCAATTACACCACTGACCACTAGGGGTCCGCGGACCCCCGGTTGCACTAGACGGTAGAGTAGTGCGTAGTGTAAGTACATGGTGTAAGTGTACAGTACTTCATTTAGGACACTACTTTAATATTTACTCCCCGAAGCGTGTTTTCAGTACAGAAGTAATGTAATGAGTAAACGCACCGTGCAGACCAACTAATCGAAAATGAGATTCGTTTCCAATGATTTTCATAATCGATTATTATCGATTAGTTGTTGCAGCTCTAAATATAATATAACATTTGCAATCACAGTGATGGAGAAAATATGGAATGCCAAGTGCAATCTTTTTTATTGATCTATTTATTTATATCCCTATTCCATTCATTTCTACTGTTTAGTCATCTGGTGGGCGTGGCTGAGTGCGCAGGCGCGTCATTCAAACCGAGCAAGATGACCGTTGAGAATCAGACAGCGCAAGACAGCTCCTTTCAGCTAAATTGAGGTACTTCTGTTGGTTGTATGAATAAAACACTTATCACAATTCTGATTAGCGTAGATTTACTACAGGTGCATTATTATTAGACACAACATCTGGACTGCTTTAGGGTTTATTTATGAAAGTGATCATGAAACAAGTGGCAGTAGTGATGACACTCATTTTGAGCCAGGTCCCTTTCCCCAAGACCAAAAGATTGCCAGACTTTTTATCTTGAAGTTTCATTTCAGAAATGGATTGAATTCATGCCTGGAACAATTCAATACAAAAACAAGTTCTCTAAAACACAAAAAAGGCAATACACAATTCTGAAGTGTAGCATCTGGAAACGTGATCATCACATTTGGGAAGAAGCGAAAAGCCCCTGCACATTTGTCTTTAAAAGAGCCAAGGTCTATCCATCAGCCACAGGGAAATTCATAGAAATCAGAGGCAACTGTGAGGAATGTCATGGCGAGCCTGAAATGAACCGCGTAATGGTGCTCAAGTGCTTAATTAAAAACTCTGACTCCCTGCACACTGGCTGTTCGAAGCCTGCGATGTCTGGTAACTTGCCTGTGTAGCGCAAGCGCTAGTAGCCCGGCATGTCCCCGCCCACCTGCCCGCCCGCCCGCCCGCCCGACAGCCTGCCCCCCCCCGCCCGCCCGACAGCCTGCCCGCTTCGCCGCCTCCACCTGCCGTCTTCGATGTGGCCTCGCTCGGCTTCTTCTCTGACTCGTTCTGCTGCACCAACACCTCGAAGCTTGCCCGGAAAGAGTAGTGGCTCTGTGTGTGAGTAACTTAACTATCTCTAGGCCTATTTTTAGTGTGTGTGTGTGTGTGTGTGTGTGTCTGGCGTTAGTGCATTATTCCCAGGTAAATGCGGCGAACTCCAGGTAGCCAATGTTAAGTGTACACGGCTTGGCTGACAGGCCTTAGCGATGTCCCCAAAGCTGCGGCCAACGGCAAGCAGGAGAGGAGACACGTCGAGCGCTTCCTTCACTTTATGTGGGCCAACGCGGACAGTCCCCTGGCAGCCCACCTGAAGTACATCGACAATGTCTCGAGTGTCCTTGAATGGATGAAATCATTGTGCCAGCGGTACAAGGTCACTACGGCCAGGTTATTTCTGACGCATGTTTCCAAGTTCCTCCATTAACTCGATGAGAGGCTGTCCGAGGGCCGAGTTGGTCCACGAGGCTGTCAAGTCTCCAGAGACCGCGAGCGGAGAAGAGCGAGGGAGTACTTACAGCTCCTGCACGGCAAACTGTCGGACGCTGTCCCTGCTTCGCTGGCTGATCTGAAGGCTCATCCAGCAGACCCGGACATGCTCAACCGTTGCATTGGGCTGCTGTGTGCTCACTTCTCAGCGGACACAGGACCGGAGTCCTGCAGAACCTCACAGCCGAGGAGTTTGAGAACCTCGAGAAGGCTGACGGCGGTCTCTTTCTGATCAATGTAAGTAACTTCTGTGTATTTCACTTTTATTTCCGGGGCTGCTGTGTTGTACATGGGGGTGTTTAATATTTTTCATTCATTGTCCTTTTCTCCCAGGTGAAGCAGCACAAACCTGCCTCCGCTTTCGGACTCGCTAAGCTGGCCGTCACCAAGCTGGAGCTGAAGTGGCTGAAAGCTTTCTGAGGAAGCATATGCTGGGATATGAGACTTCTGTGGGGTGGCTTTTCTTTTCTGGCACACAGGCCAGGATTTCTGCGCATGTCAAGCTTGCCCTGCGGGCACTCGTGGGAAGGGACATCACTGTGTGGGGCACCCGCACGGCTCTAGCAACCTACGTAAGCATGATTTAAAGTGTTTTTTTAACAAATTCATTCCAATGTGTTAAACGTTAAAGTGATGGAGAAATGTCTCCTCTTCACAGTGCGAACGCAATCTGTCTGACGAATGGCGCATGCTCGTGACCAAAACGATGTGCCACAGCAAGGAGCTGAGTCGTGGAGTCGTGAGCGCTTCATTAAAAAGTTTGAACTGAATTCCGCTTGTCTGAATATTTTGACATGTCCAAATGTACAGTAGCATCACTCATGGCAAGACCATACAGCCGAAATGTCCTGTCCTTTTTTTTTGTTGTTTTTTTTTTTTTTTTTAAAGTACATGGACTGAGCTCCGGGCAGTGGGTGAAGTTCGCAGGCTTTGCCCGGGGAGACAGAGTCATCCTGGGCATACACTCGTCAGCTCCAGAATGATCACCGCTGAATTTTTTCCTCGTTGATTATAATGGTTTATGCGTTCCTAGTCAGGGCAAGCTACTGTTTGTTGCACCTCTTCCATCCTCCTCCACGGTCTGAAGCCAGCTGCAGCCACCTTTTCATCACCGTCACAATCTCAGCACTTGTTGCCCTTGATGCTAATGGGTTCTTTCGGACAGTATCTAATGAACATGAGGCAAAACAGTTGACAACTTCTGCAATTCGAAACACGCTAAAAAGGCTATTTATACTTCTACGTCAGACCTTTGCGTTGCCTGATGTGCACCTCTAAAGAAAACTGTAATAACGCGTCGTGTGTATGCAGACAACAGTTGTGATTGGTCCTTTGTGCAAACAGAGACCCTCCCCGGGATGATAAATATATCTGCAGTAATTTCATATTCACTGAGAATAAATGTAATGAAGCAGATTGCTTGTAGCTTATAATAAAAGTGCTGAGGCTTATTACACACAGACGGGTTGAACATAGGGATGCACGATTATGGCCAAAATGATAATCCTGATTATTTTGATCAATATTGAGATCTCGATTATTTATCATGATTATTTCATTGATTTTAGAGACAACATATTTTTATTGCACTTTCAAATTTAAATAAACAGACCGCTGCTTTCACCTCCATGTGCTACATTCCTGATCATTTACAAATCTTTACATCAAATTAGACTGGTCCTTAAAGTGCATCATCTCATAGAAGCAAAATATAAATAAAACTGTATCAAAAATATTGGAGAAGTAAAAATGCCATCAATCAAATGAAAATATGCATCAAACATAATTTTTTTCTTTTTCTTTAAGAGATGGTAGCATTAATGTGCCACAATATAACACACAAGTAGGCATGAGAAAACCTGAGCTTGTGATTACTACGTTGATCAAACAAACTCCAGCAATTATTTGTTGCCGTTCTTTGGGGCAGTTTGAACTAGCCATTATATGCTCAGCAACATTCTGCTGATAAGCTGAAACATAACTTGATAAACTTACAGACAGTGACTTCAGGGGTAGGGGTCTGATGAGTCCTTTGGTGTCCATGTAATGGAGTCTGTTGAGGCTGTGGTGGGTTTGGACCTTAAGGAAAATAAACTATTGTTATTCTTAGCTATATTTTCCCCTTATTACTACAACAAGGGTTAATGTAAACAATTAATGAAAAAAAAAAACCATACATAAATATACATATATGCATATAAACACACAGTTAAGTCCATATATATTTGGACACTGACAAGTTGTGTTATTTTGGCTGCTTATCAAAACATTCAAGTTACAGTTAAATAATGAATATGGGCTTCAAGTGCAGTCTCTCATCTTTAATTCAAATGTATTCACATCCACATTGGAGGAAGGGTTTAGGAATTACAGCTCTTTAATATGTAGCCCCCTCTTTTTCAAGGGACCAAAAGTAATTGGCCATTTTACCTCAAAAGCTGTTTCATGGACAGGTGTGGGCTATTCCTTCGCTATTTCATCAGTTAAGCACAGGGTAGCTGCAGGTATCAGCACTTACATTATTGGAAATTTCTTGACTATGATATTAAAAAGTATTAGATTTGAAGACCTGCACATCACTTCAGTCATGCTACACGATACATCAGCTATAATGGATTGTGTTCATGCATATACATCCATTCCTGGGTTTAAGTAAACTACAGCAGGGTAAACTTCTATAGAGATAGATGGGTGATCAGAGCAAATATCCTGTTTGCATTACCATTTGCTCCAACAGTGAAAGAAAAATCCAGTATTTCCTTCCCATGACTTTCCAGGAAAGGAAAAATCTAGAGAGATAAGACTTTAAGGACCTGCAGACAGCCTGTAAGCAGGTAAAAGGTCTGGAGTTGATTCCAGGTGTGGCATTCACATTTGGAAGCTGTTGTTGTGAACGCATGCGGTCAAAGGAGCTCTCAATGCAAGTGAAACAGGCCATCCTTAGGCTGTAAAAAATGATCCATCAGAGAGATAGCAGGAACATTAGGAGTGACCAAATCAACAGTTTGGTACAATCTGAGAAAAAAAGAACACACTGGTGAGCTCTGCAGTAAAAAGGCCTGGATGTCCACGGAAGACAAAAGTGGTGGATGATCGTAGGATCCTTTCCATGGTAAAGAAAAACTCCACAACACCAGCCAAGTGAAGAGCACTCTCCAGGAGGCAGGCGTATCATTATCCAAGTCTCCCATGAAGAGACGACTTCACAAGAACAAATACAGAGTTCACCACAAGGTGCAAACCATTCATAAGCCTCAAGAACAGAATGGCCAGATTAGATTTTGCCAAAAAAACATCTAAACAAGCCAGACCAAGCATTCTTTGGGCAGATGAAACTAAGATCAAACTGTACCAGAATGATTGGAACAGCTCGTGATCCAAAGCATACCTCATCATCTGTAAAACACGGTGGAGGCAGTGTGATGGCATGGGCATGCATGGCTTCCAATTGCACTGGGTCACTAGTATTTATTGGTGATGTGACAGAAGATAAAAGCAATCAGATGAATTCTGAAGTGTATGTGAATATATTGTCTGCTCAGATTCAGCCAAATTCAGTGAAGTTAATTGGACGGCGCTTCACTTTACACATGGACAATGACTCAAAACATACTGCAAAAGCAACCCAGGAGTTTTTTTAAAACAAAGAAGTGGAATATTCTGCAATGGACAAGTCAGTCACCTGATCTCAACCCGGTCGAGCATGCATTTCACATGCTGAAGACAAAATTCAAGGCAGAAAGAACCATGAACATACAACACCTGAAGACAGCTGCAGTAAAGGCCTAGCAAAGCATCACAAAGGAGGAAACCCAGCAGTTGGTGATGTCTGTGGGTTCCAGACTTCAAGCAGTCATTGCCTGCAAAGTATTCTTGACAAAGTATTAAAAATGAACATTTTATTTATGATTATCATATTATGGTTCATCTGTCCAATTTCATTTGAGCCCCTTAAATAAGGGAACTGTGTATAAAACTGGTTGCAATTCCTAAACGTTTCATATGATATTTTTGTTCAACCTCTTGAATTAAAGCTGATAGTCTGCAGTTCAATTGCATCTCAGTTGTTTCATTTCAAATCCATTGTGGTGGCATACAGAGCCAAACGTATGCAAATAGTGTCACCGTCCAAATATTTGCTAGTTTTGGCCTACACCAACTTACTGGCACTGACTTCAGGTGGCTGTAGAGCTCTTTGCACGGAAAGGTGTTTCTTGGAACCCAGATCTTGAAGGCTCTTGTGGAGCTGGTGAGGTAAAAAAAAAATTTGAATGCTAATTTATTTGTGATAAAATAGTTTTTAAAATAAATGTGTATTGCAATTTTTCTAAAAATTGTTTTTCAGGTTAGGGCACCCGAGCCAGTTGTTAAGGTTTTTAGGACATGATCTGTATCATTTGTTCCAAATCCATGTTCGTGTCACATGTCTTAGATGTACGACCAATCAGTTTGCCTTGTAGCTTTTAAACACAACTATACACCAGCATGCATCAAAGTCTCGTTCAGCCGCATTTGTGAAATCCGTAGCCCAGCGACCCAAACATGCAACTACCTTCCTTTACAACTATTCTATACATTGTTCCCGGTCAACAATCACAAACTATAGAAAATCCAAAAGAGTTCACAAATTTTCAAGCACCACACACACTGCTGACAAACTGAGACATACTTACTGACAATAACTTCAGGAGTAGGGGTCTGAGGAGTCCTTTGGCATCCGTGTAATAGAGTCTGTTGAGGCTGTTGTGGATTTGGATGTTAAAATATCACATCAAATACATTAAATATCACACTAATTTTGACAATATGAATTTTCCAAATCTTTTGAATCAATCCTAACATTGATCGACAGCTTCTATTGCCCAGCGTCATAGTGCCCCAAAGACTTCTGGGATTTTCCAACTTGTGCACAGCTCACTATCCAATGCATCCTCAATATCAAGAATAATACATCTGGGAATTTTTATGTGTCCTCTGTATTTGCGTTCTTGAGCAGTGGACTTGAACTTCGGCAGTGGATGATGACGTTAAAGGAGTCCACAAGGACACAAAGGCTACATTCACACTGCAAGCCTCATTGCTCAATTCTAATTTTTAAAATGTGGCCAATGTCAGATTTCAGCATGAACTGATCATGGTCTTAAACTGACCCGTATGCGCACAAAAAACAAACAAACAAACAAAAAACACGTCACCGCAGCACGCTGTCACATGTAAACATGGAGGCCACTGAAGTCATTTACAGAGTTGGGCCATGTTCAGCTGCAGTGTGATACAGAACAACACATTGAGAAACAGATAAGCAGTCTTTGAAGACCTTAATTAGCTGGGTCGTGTGTGTTTAATTAGGGTTGGAGCTAAACTCTCCAGGACTGTGGATCTTGTTGGAGACCTCTGACCTATACCCTTCATATTATATAGATTTGGGATGATACACTTACGTTCAAATGTGAAATCCTCAGGCTGCCAGATGGTGTGGTTACTGGTCAGCATTTCTGTAAAGGATATTGAAGTCCCCTCTGGTCTGAAGGTCAGATCAAACCTCAGCCTCTCGAACCTTTCTCCTTCTTTCCTCATAGCTGTCTGTTCAGTGAAAAAAACAAAGATTAATAAAACTTAAATTGCTATAAACATTCCTAAGAATACATGGATCAGAGACATCCAACATTCCAGTGGTGAACACCTCTCTAATGTCCCAAGACACCTAATCTAATTTCATGTCTAAATGACTTTAAAAATGCATGAATTCAATAACTGAAAAATGAATTATTTTGATGCGGCAGTGCTGTATGTCATTCTCAATTACATTACCACTTTATGTGCAGTAAACGCACTGCAACAAATCGGCCTTGATATGGTAGCCTCACATACTTCATCACATTTCCATTCAACTCAATCATTTCAGGCTAGATGAGAGATTATCTACTAAATAGACCCCCATCTGAATTGAGTTTATGGGATAGTGAAAGAAAGGTTCCATTTGCTCACATTCTCTGTAGATTACATACACCTTCTCCTGACATTGAAGAATATTCATTACTACACCAATGCAGCCTCCAATTCTGACAGTTATCTCCCATACATGACAGATTAACTCTAGTGCTACCTAGAACAACCTCCTGGAACTGCTCAACTTTATTAAAACCTGGTGGAATTGGGCCATTTTCATGTTGTGTTTTCAAGACAATTTTCAGAGAGAGGGTGTCTGAGAGACAGAGAGAGAGAGACAGAGAGAGAGAGAGAGACAGAGAGAGAGAGAGAGAGAGAGAGAGAGAGAGAGAGAGTGTCAGAGATAGAGAGAGAGAGTGTCTGAGAGAGATAGTGTCAAGAGAGAGAGAGAGAGAGAGAGAGAGAGAGAGAGAGAGAGTGTGTCAGAGATAGAGAGAGAGAGTGTCTGAGAGAGATAGAGTGTCAGAGAGAGAGAGTGTGTCAGAGAGAGTGTCAGAGAGAGAGAGAGAGAGAGAGAGAGAGTGTCAGAGATAGAGAGAGAGAGTGTCTGAGAGAGAGAGAGACAGAGAGAGAGAGTGTGTCAGAGATAGAGAGAGAGAGTGTCTGAGAGAGAGAGAGTGTCAGAGAGAGAGTGTCAGAGAGAGAGAGAGAGAGTGTGTCAGATAGAGAGTGTCTGAGAGAGAGAGAGAGAGAGAGTCAGTGAGTGTCTGAGAGATAAAGAGAGAGTGTCACAGATAGAGAGAGAGAATTGAATTTCAAAAGCCTTTTATTTACAAGCTTTTAAAAGCTACATCGACCTATTTCGGTCCCTCAGAGTCATTGTGTCACGTATCGTGACGGAGCAGAGATAGGACGGATGCAAGTGCAGGATGAGCAGTTGTTTATTTGAAAGAGAGACAGACAGACAAATCCAAAACGTAATCCAAAACGTAATCCGCAAACATGCAAGAGGTCAGGCGATTGGCAAACAGGCATACACTGGGCAAGGCTGGAATCTAGATCGTGGTCACGGAAAACCGGGTCGATAAACAAAACGAGAAACGAACTATGACGAGGAACTGGGAGCGGATAATCCAGCACGAACTAACTCTAACCATGGACCGTGACTATGACTACGATACGAACTAAACTAACTCTAAGATATTAATCTTCCGCGTTGTGTGCTGGGAGGCGCGCGGTATATATGTGGACATGATCAGCGTCTAAACTGATAAGCCTGTAAACTTGCTGAGGGCAATACAGACACATGTGAAATCCCAGCCAATGACAGAACAGGGAGGAGACATGACAGAAACATAAACAACACACACGTGTCCAGATGTCACTACTGTCAACAACGGAAAAGCAGGTGCTCGCGCATTCGCGCTTAGAGCACGCTGCTTCAAGGGGAAATCATGACACATTGCAAATGACCCTAAAAAGTAAATTATATATATATATATATATATATATATATATATATATATATATATATATATATATATATATATATATAGAGAGAGAGAGAGAGAGAGAGAGAGAGAGAGAGAGAGAGAGAGAGAGAGGAGAGAGAGAGAGAGAGAGAGAGAGAGATAAATAAATAGATAATTAAAATAATTCTCCTTCCAGTTGCCTTTAAACCCACAGGGAGTAAAGAATATAAAACAAGCAAACAAGTTTCAACCAGTATGTACACAGTCTTTTAAAAGTTGATGAAATCTCACTTTTTCTTCTAAAACCACACATAATGCCCCTTCCAGACACCATATATTCTCAAATGATACAAAGTCTTTCATCTCTTGGTAAAACTTAAAATCGATTAATATCCTAGATTTTAACAGAATCACAAAAACCACTAAAATACTGTCCCCTGAATTTGACTCAATTTTGTTTCTCCTGATAAAATTTATCAACTGACACTTAAACCTTTTTTTTTGAGAGTATTTAAAACCAAAAATAAAAGTTTTGATTGTGAAACTCTCATTAAAATGGCCAAGCAGTCTCTGTAAAACAGTAAAAAGAGGCTTCAATCTCACACAGTGCATGTACATGTGAAAAACAGATTCTCTCACGGCACAGAAAGGACATTCATAACTCACATCAGGGTTTAAAACACAGATAAAAGAATTAACAGCCACTGCACCGTGTAAAATCCTCCACTGTAAATCCCCACACTTTTTTGTTAATGGTGACTTGTATAAAGCCCTCCATTGTGGCTTTACATGTTCCTTTATCTGTAGAACAGAACGCCAAGGTGTGTCGACTCTTTTGTCCAGAAACTTTTTATTTAGAGATAGTACACACATTTTGTACAGTTCTTTCCCAGATGGTAACTTGGGACCCACAAAACCTAGTTTTGCAGATTTAAAAAACACACCTGAGCACTCACGTACATTTGAAAAGACACTAAAATCTGGAAAAGGATCTTGGTCATTGGGACTAATTAGCCCTCCGGAATATTCCTCCAGCATTTTCAAGACCTCTTCAGTCAACAGGGACCTCCATTCCACAAGGAACTGCGTGACTACACGGACTGACCTCATCTTTATGTGCCCAGCAACTGCCACCGCGTTCCCAAAACCCGGTCCTGCTACGGTCAGTAGGTCACCCAGAGTGACGACTCCAGCCCTGCAGAACCCCTCCGTAAGCGCAGGAAACGGCTTTCTTTGAAAAACATCTAAAATGGAACCATTTATGATTGGCTCCTGCAGCAGCCAGTAGAGAGATCTTGAGCATTGTACTCTCTGCACTGTTAAAAGTCCCCACACTTTAAAAACATTACGGTAAAAAACAGGAAGTTTCCTGATGTCCATCTTTTTCGGGTCCATCCAGAAAAGAGGTTTATTTAAATCCAGCCCTTCAAGTGTCCGTAAAATGGCACATGCTACAGCCTTCCAGTTTGCATTTACAGGTCCATGTAGCAGCCTTTGCACAAACTGTAACCGAAAGGCTGCAGTCCTCCTCTGCAGGTGCACCAGTCCATGTCCCCCTTCATCCTTGGGGAGAAACAGAACACTCTGTGGAACCCAGTGTAGACTGTCCCAGAAAAAATTAACTAAAATTGACTGGATTTCAGATAAAACATGTATTGGAGGATCGATGCACGCAAGCCTATGCCAGAGGGATGATGCTACCAGGTTGTTAATTATAAGTACCCGCCCCCTAAAGGACACTTTTTTAACTAAAAAATTCCACTTCTCCAACCGACCCTTTACCTTCTCGACAGTCCCTTCGAAGTTTTTCCCCATAAACCCTTCGTCTCCTAAAAACACCCCCAAATACTTAAAACCATCTCTACACCATAATAAGCGGTCCCGATTAAAAACGCCATGCTTTTCTTCCAGTTTACCTTGGCGGAAGAAACAATTCTAAAACCGTCAGTGATCTTCAACGTCGTATCAACATCCCTCTGGCTGCCAACAAGTATCGCCACATCATCAGCGTATGTTGATAGTTTAAAAACACCCTCAAACTTTGGAATTCTTATACCTTGCAGTTCTGTTCTCAGTTTTGCTAAAAGAGGTTCAATCGCAAGGGAATACAACATGCCTGATAGCGGGCATCCTTGTCTTATTCCCCTATGAACTTTAAAAGGAGCACACAAGTCACCATTAATCTTCAGTATGCTTTCACTGTCACGGTACAGAACTCTTATTTTATCGATAAAGTCCGAATTAAAACCAAAAGGAGCCAAAACGTTCCATAAGTAGGTATGCTCAACCCAGTCGAAAGCCTTTTCCTGGTCAATTAAAACCAAACCACATTCCAAATTAAAAATCCTTCCGGCCTCTACAATATCCCTAATGAACGAATTGTTATCATGAATAAATCTACCCAGCACACAGTAGATCTGGTCCGGATGGATCACCTCTTCCATGACTTTACTAAGTCAGTTTGCCAATACCTTAGAGAGCAGTCGGTATTCCACACAGAGAACTGAAACAGGTCTCCATGATATTATGTCGTGTAGATCTCCTTTTTTGGGCAACAGAGTCAATACTGCTCTGCGAGAACTGAGTGGCAGCCGCCCCGTGACTAAACTGTCACCCAGTCCCTCCAGTAGGTCTGCACCCATTTCAGGCCAAAAAGACTTATAAAAGTCAGCCGGTAGACCATCGATCCCTGGTGCCTTGCCACTCTCCATACCCTGGAGGGCTTGTAGCAGTTCCTCTAGGGTCAACGACCCTCCGAGGTCTGCATGTGCTTCCTCTGACACCCGAGG
>NW_026521088.1:1957293-1964793 GCF_001660625.3 Ictalurus punctatus
AGAGCTGGCCGTGCGGGGTGCCAATACTTTTGAGAGCTGGCCAGATAGGGTGACAATACTTCTGAGAGCCGAACAGATCGCGTGCCAATAAATTTTAGAGCCGAACGTGTACGGAGGCAAAATTTTCAGAGCTTTCTCCTTAGATGGCCAATACTTTCGAAACTCAATGCAAGTCTATGGGAAATTTTCAAACTTTCAGCTTCCGTAGCGGGAATTCCGACATTCCGATCGCTTATAAAAGTCATAGCACACATCTCCTCAATAAGCTGATCGATTGGACACCTCACTCGTCAATCTCCGACAAAGCGCGGACTAGTTACGCGTCGAAGAAAAAGAATAATTATTATAATAATAACCAGAATGGTATATTTTCTGAAGAAAATGTGAGTGGTGCTTGCACTGGCAAAATTTGGATCGGGCGCCAATACTTTCAAGAGCCGGATGGATAGGTTGCTAGAGGGGTTTAGCATGATGCTTGCATGTTTTAGCATCAAGCTAGCATGTGTTAGCATCAAGCTAGCATGTGTTGGGCATCATGCTAGCATGTTTTTGCATAATGTTAGCATGTTTTTGCACATTTTAGCATCATGCTAGCACGTTTTAGCATCATTCTAGCACGTTTTAGCATCATGCTAGCATGTTTTAGCATCATTCTAGCACGTTTTAGCATCATGCTAGCATGTTTTAGCATCACGCTGGCATGTTGCTAGCATGTGTTAGCACTATACTGGCCGTGTAGGGTGCCAATACTTTTAAAGCTGGACAAATAGGGCGCAAATACTTTTGAATGCCGGACTCGTTGGGCACCAATACTTTCGAGAGCTGGACGCATCGGGCTCCAATATATTTGAGAGGCGAAAGCGTAGGGTGCCAATACTTTCAAGTGACGGACTCTAAGGGCGGCAATACTTTTGAGAGCCGACAGTGTAGGGCGCCAATACTTTCAAGAGCCAGACAGATGGGGTGCCAGCATTATTAGAGCCAGCCGTGTAGTGCGCCAATACTTTTTAGAGCCAGCCATCAAGGGCGCCAGTACTTTTGAGAGCTGGCCGTGCAGGGTGCCAATACTTTTGAGCGCCGGCCAGATGGGGTGCCAATACTTCTGAGAGCCGAACAGATCGTGTGCCAATACATTTTAGAGCCAAACGTTTACGGAGGCAAAACTTTTAGAGCTTTCTCCTTAGAGGGCCAATACTTTCATAACTCAATGCAAGTCTATGGGAAATTTTCAGAATTTGACCTTCCGTAGTGGGAATCCCGGCATTCCGATCGCTTATAAAAGTCATAGCAGACATCTCCTCAATATAGCCGATCGATTCAACACCTCGCCGATCGATTCAACACCTCGCCCATCGATCTCTGACAAACGGTGCAGGACTAGTTACGTGCGGAAAAAAAAGTGGAAGAAGAATAATAATAACTGGAACGGTACATTTCCTGAAGAAAATGTGAGTTGTGCTTGCGTTGGCGAAACAGGGACGGGTGCCAATACTTTCGAGAGCCGACAGCGTAGGGCGCCAATACTTTCCAGAGCCGACAGCGTAGGTTGCCAATACTTTCCAGAGCTGAAAAGATATGGCACCAGCATTGTTAGAGCCGGCCGTGTAGTGCGCCAATACATTTTAGAGCCAACTGTCAAGGGCGCCAGTACTTTTGAGAGCTGGCCGTGCGGGGTCCCAATACTTCTGAGCGCCGGCCGGAGAGTAATAATAATTATAATAATAATAATTATAATAATAATAATAATAATAAGTATGCAAGGGAACAATAGTAGTGCTTTTCAAGCACCACTAATAATTATAATTAGTATGCCGAATAACAAAAGTAGTGCTTTTGAAGCACCACTAATTAAATGATCCATAGAATTATTTATAGAGTTAGTCTCTTGGTGTAATGAGCAGAATCTGGTGTTTGTCAATAACTGGAATCTGTTCTGGGAGCGTCCTAGGTTGTTTCGTCCTGATGGCCTGCACCCCAGCAGCCTTGGAGCGGAACTGCTTTCAGACAACATTTCCAAGGCGCTACACTCCAAGTGACTGTCTACCGTAAGTACATCTTCCAATAATAACATTCAGTATAATCAATGTTCAACTAAAAATTCGGAAAAGGTAATACATACTATAGAGACTGTGTCTGTTCCCCGAGCTATTCAAATATATAGAAAATCTCGGAAAGTCGATCTTCGTAACCTAATTAACATAAAATTAAATCATATTGAATGCACAGCCAGCACTTTTGATCTGAGGCTAGGACTATTAAACATTAGATCTCTTGCGTCTAAGGCTCTTATTGTTAACGACATCATTACTGATCAGGAATGTAATTTAATGTGTTTAACGGAAACTTGGATTAAACCAAACGAGTACATAGCATTAAATGAAGCCAGTCCTCCTGGATACAGTTATGTACATCAGCCTCGTTCAGCTGGTAGAGGAGGTGTTGGACTCATCCATAGTCAAAATCTAGTCGTCACACAAAAACCTAAGCATAAATTTAATTCTTTTGAAATTCTTTATACCAGTATAAGTTATGTAGCCACAAAAAATAAGTCAATTCCTCTAATTACTATTTACAGACCCCCAGGGCCATATACTGAATTTCTTAGTGAATTTGCAGACTTTGTCTCAAACCTGGTTGTGTCTATAGATAAAGCATTAATCGTCGGAGACTTTAATATTCATTTTGATAACCTGGAAGACCCTCTAAGAATAGCGGTTGTGTCCATCTTAGATTCAGTAGGGATTAATCAGAATGTAATCAGGCCTACTCATAATGGTGGTCACACTCTTGACCTCATACTAACATACGGACTAAGTATAGAAAATATTATCATTTTTCCGCAGTCTGAAGTTGTCTCAGACCATTATCTTATCTCGTTCATAATACGTATTGATCATAATATTTCCACCTCGTCTCGCTACCGTGTAAAACGTACCTACACTTCAGCTACTGCACCAAGCTTCATAAATAACCTCGCAGAAACATCAATTAGATTTGGATCACCGTCAGATCACACAGAACTCGATCAGGCGACTGAAAGCTTGGAGTCAACACTCCGCTACACGCTAGATAGAGTGGCTCCACTCAAAAGGAAAATAATTCGAGAAAAAAAATTAGCACCCTGGTATAACGATCAAACGCGAACCTTAAAACAGACAACTCGGCAATTAGAACGTAAATGGCGTCAAACCAAACTGGTGATATTTCAAATAGCATGGAAGGAGAGCCTACTGAAATATAGGAAATCTCTTGGCGATGCTAGAAAAATCTATTTCTCCACCTTAATAGGAGACAACAAAAACAATTCTAGATTCCTTTTCAACACAGTAGCAAAATTAACTAGGAATAAAACCACTACAGAGAGAAACACTCAATCATTACATAGCAGTGAAGATTTCATGAAATTTTTCAATGATAAGGTTGAAAATATTAGACGTGAAATACAGTCCATTAAATTAAAACTGGACAGTACTGTAACAAACCCATTACATGACAGTGTAGCAATATCAGATCAATGTTTAGAGTGTTTTGCTCCACTTAGAGAGACCGAACTAGCTACATTAATCTCTTCAGCAAATTCATCAACTTGCATACTAGATCCCGTACCTACATGTTTGTTTAAACAGATTGGTCCAGTAGTAATTGAGCCACTTCTAAATATAATCAATTCTTCCCTAAGCAGTGGCTATGTACCTAAATCACTTAAATTAGCAGTTATTAAACCCTTGATTAAAAAACCTGATCTTGACCCGTCTCAATTGTCCAGCTATAGACCAATATCAAATCTCCCCTTCATCTCTAAGATTTTAGAAAAGGTTGTAGCAAAGCAGTTATGCTCGTACTTAGATAGGAATAACATTCATGAAATGTATCAGTCAGGATTTAGACCTCATCATAGCACAGAGACAGCATTAGTTAAAGTAGTAAATGACCTTCTACTGACCTCTGATCAGGGTTGTGTCTCGCTGCTTGTGTTACTCGACCTTAGTGCAGCTTTTGATACTATAGATCACACTATTCTCCCTGATAGATTAGAAAATGTTGTTGGTATTAAGGGAACAGTCCTCTCCTGCCTCAGGTCTTATCTGACCGATCGTTATCAGTTCGTAGATGGAAATGGTGATTTCTCCATGCGTACTGAGGTTACTTTTGGAGTTCCGCAGGGTTCTGTTTTAGGCCCACTGCTCTTTACTTTATATATGCTACCCCTAGGTCAAATTATTCGTAAACATGGAATTAGCTTCCACTGTTATGCTGATGATACACAGTTGTATGTTTCAGCGAAGCCAGAGGACAGACATAAGCTTAGTAAAGTTGAGGATTGTGTAAAGGACATTAGATGTTGGATGTTAACTAACTTCCTTCTACTTAATTCTGATAAAACAGAAATACTTTTATTAGGCCCACGTGTATCTAGAAGTATTCTTTCTGATCACATGGTTACTCTGGATGGTCTTTCTGTTTCATCATGTGCAGTAGTTAAAGACCTTGGAGTGATTATTGACTCCAGCCTATCATTTGATGCTCATGTAGATAATATTACTAGGATAGCCTTCTTTCATCTCAGAAATATTTCTAAAATAAGAAACATATTGTCACTACATGATGCGGAAATACTAGTTCATGCATTCGTCACCTCTAGATTAGATTACTGTAATGCCATACTGTCTGGATGTTCCAGTAGGAATATAAATAAGCTCCAGTTAGTCCAGAATGCAGCTGCTAGAGTCCTAACTAGAACTAGAAGATACGACCATATCACACCGATATTATCAATACTGCATTGGCTCCCAGTAAAATCTCGCATTAATTATAAAATACTCTTATTAACCTATAAAGCACTAAACGGTCTCGCGCCACAATATCTAAGCGACCTTTTGGTTTTATATGATCCGCCACGTTTACTTAGGTCAAAAGATGCAGGCTATCTGACGGTACCTCGAATAGTGAAGGCTACAGCAGGGGGAAGAGCTTTCTCTTATAGAGCCGCACAGTTATGGAACACTCTTTCTATTAGTGTTCGGGACTCAGACACAGTCTCAGTGT
Source organism: Ictalurus punctatus (assembly GCF_001660625.3). Taxonomy (NCBI): domain Eukaryota; kingdom Metazoa; phylum Chordata; class Actinopteri; order Siluriformes; family Ictaluridae; genus Ictalurus; species Ictalurus punctatus. The sequence continues at coordinate 1,962,340 of NW_026521088.1, forward strand.
TTAAGTCCAGACTTAAAACGTATTTGTTTACTCAAGCCTACCCTGACTAGATTCTGTTCTACTACTTCGCAGTCATAATTATCTTTTTTCTCCCTCTCTCCTTTCGCCGAGCCCCACACGAATTTATGGAGATACTAGAGATCCAGATCCTTTCTGCCTCTGGATGGAGCTCAAATCTTCTCTAATTCCAGACTGCTGGGACTACGGCTGCTCCTAACGCCATACAGACTTCATATAAATCCATAATGAACTTTTTCACACTAACTGTTGTTACCCAGATGAGGATGGGTTCCCTTCTGAGTCGGGTTCCTCTCAAGGTTTCTTCCTCTTAAAACATCTTAGGGAGTTTTTCCTTGCCACCGTCTCCACTCAGTGGCTTGCTCAGTTGGGATAAATTCACACCTTTAATATCTGTATACCATGTTGATATTTCTGTAAAGCTGCTTTGAGACAATGTCTATTGTAAAAAGCGCTATACAAATAAAACTGAATTGAATTGAATTGAATATCTCCAGTGTACGGTGTGTGTGTGTGTGTGTGTGTGTGTGAGTGTGTACCTCAGTATCTCCAGTGTACAGTGTGTGTGTGTGTGTGTGTGTGTGTGTGTGTGTGAGTGTGTACCTCAGTATCTCCAGTGTACAGTGTGTGTGTGTGCCTCAGTATCTCCAGTGTACAGTGTGTGTGTGTGTGTGTGTGTGTGTGTACCTCAGTATCTCCAGTGTACAGTGCGTGTATGTGTGTGTGTGTGTGTGTGAGTGTGTACCTCAGTGTCTCCAGTGTACAGTGTGTGTGTGTGTGTGTGTGTGTGTGTGTGTGTACCTCAGTATCTCCAGTGTACAGTATGTGTGTATTTGTGAGTATGTGAGTGTGTGTGTGTGTGTGTGTGTATACCTCAGTATCTCCAGTGTACAGCGTGAGTGTGAGTGTGAGTGTGAGTGTGTGTGTGTGTGTGTGTGTGTGTACCTCAGTATCTCCAGTGTACAGTGTGTGTGTGTGTGTGTGTGTGTGAGTGTGTACCTCAGTGTCTCCAGTGTACAGTGTGTGTGTGTGTGTGTGTGTGTGTGTGTACCTCAGTATCTCCAGTGTACAGTATGTGTGTATTTGTGAGTATGTGAGTGTGTGTGTGTGTGTATATACCTCAGTATCTCCAGTGTACAGTGTGAGTGTGTGTGTGTGTGTGTGTGTGTGTGTGTGTGTGTGTACCTCAGTATCTCCAGTGTACAGCGTGTGTGTGTGTGTGTGTGTGTGTGTGTGTGTGTGACTGTGTGTGTGTGTACCTCAGTATCTCCAGTGTACAGTGTGGATCCTCCAGTCCAGCAGAGAGCAGCTTCACTCCTGAATCCTGCAGGTTATTGTGACTCAGGTCCAGTTCTCTCAGTCTGGAGGAGTTTGATCTGAGAACTGAGGACAGAACTCTACAGCTTTCCTCTGTTAGTTTACACCCCCACAGACTGGAAGAGAAATGATGAAGTATCAGAACACTGATCACACACACACACACACACACACACACACACACACACACACACACACACACACACACACACAGACTGGAAGAGAAATGATGAAATATCAGAACACTGATCTCAAACACACACACAGCCATAATACACTTACTCTTTACCATATAACAGAAATGTGAGTGTGTTTCTCTCACACACACAAATCAGAGGACAGAACACCACATCAGCATTATTATTATTATTATTATTATTATTATTATTATTATTGAAATGAAAACAGAAGGGTTTTTGTTTGAATAAATACTTTATAATAATTAAAATCATTTTTAAGGGAAGTACATGTAAAAAAAAGTCTGTGTGTGTGAGAGAGAAAGAGTGTTTGTATGTGAGAGAGAGTGTGTGTGTGTGTGTGTGTGTGTGTGAGAGAGTGTGTGTGTGTGTGTGTGTGTGTGTACCTCAGTATCTCCAGTGTACAGTGTGTGTGTGTGAGTGTGTTTGTGTACCTCAGTATCTCCAGTGTACAGTGTGTGTGTGTGTGTGTGTGTGTGTGTGTGTGTGTGTGTGTACCTCAGTATCTCCAGTGTACAGTGTGTGTGTGTGTGTGTGTGTGTGTGTGTGTGTGTGTGTGTACCTCAGTATCTCCAGTGTACAGTGTGTGTGTGTGTGTGTGTGTGTGTGTGTGTGTACCTCAGTATCTCCAGTGTGTGTGTGTGTGTGCGCGTGTGTGTGTGTGTGTGTGTGTGTGTGTGTGTACCTCAGTATCTCCAGTGTACAGTGTGTGTGTGTGTGTGTGTGTGTGGTTGTGTGTGTGTGTGTGTGTGTGTGTGTACCTCAGTATCTACAGTGTGTGTGTGTGTGTGTGTGTACCTCAGTATCTCCAGTGTACAGTGTGTGTGTGTGTGTGTGTGTGTACCTCAGTATTGTTGGCTCAAATTTAGCCTATTACCCAAAAACATTTAAAATTTAACTTAGAAGCCAATAAATACTCACA
>NW_026521088.1:1969793-2037293 GCF_001660625.3 Ictalurus punctatus
GTGTGTTTGTGTGAATGAGAGTGTGTGTGTGTGTGTGTGTGTGTGTGTGTGTGTGTGTGTGTGTGTGGAGTAAGTTAACGAGTTAGTTTGCTAACTGGAAATCCGTCTCACAGTGCATGCATTATTTATTTATTTGTTTGTTTGTTTATGGTAAATATTCACACATTTTTTGTTAGGGATTAAAGTTATAAACAGGACGTATCCCTTGATCTGCATAGAGGGATTATTATGCTGGTTTTGCTAACTGGAAATCCGTCCTCGAGGACAATCCTCTTTCATCCTGTAAACTAATCCCACACCAGATCCAATCTAAAGAGAGAGTCTGATCGGTCCAAACCAAACAAGGTCGGTGTGAAAGTGAAAAAGCACAGAAGAGTTTTAATCAAGTTCTACTGTAAGTGTGTAGTGAGCTAGAAGACGTCTATGTGTTACTGAACATCAGGTGTTTTTCTGCATCTCTGTATGTCCTGTGTAAACGGAGTTAGAAGAACCGTGTGTTTTGTCTAAAGCAGCTTTACTCTGGCAATAAATGAGCAATTAGACATTCACCAGAACTGTGTTTCCAATCAAAGCCCTTTAAGCTTCAATACCAGCGTCACAATAACAGATCAGATTTCCAGGAGGAAGTGTACCAGGCTGGGACTAAAGCCAGAAGGTCATTAAGGTATAAGGGGGAAATTTGGGACAGGGTAAAAATTATGGAAGTATAATAGTGCCAAATGTCCTGGCATGTTGAATTACATTACCTGAATAAAAACGTATCGCAATAACAATACTTGAATTTTTCTGCCCAGCAATTTGACACAAATCGGATAAAAAACACTGCAATATCAGTGCTTGAATTAGTTTCCTCTGCAATTCATCCTCACAAATTCAGGCTGCAAAAAATCTGGGTCTTGCGATAAGTTTTTATTCAGGTTATGTAATTCAACATGCCAGGGCATTTGGCACTATTATACTTCCATTAAATATCCTGTCCTGATGAAACCTTTCAGAAAATTCAATGCAAGGCGCATACGCTGCAAAAATTACCTTGTTCCAATAAAACCTTTAAGAAAATCCAACTGACAATGCATGCGCCACAAATGTAATGTATCATATAGATATGAATAATTCATGAAGGCGATGGAGATTGGTTTGTTTTTAGAAAGAAGAGGTTAATGCCCCGCCTAGGGATAATTTTACTGCTTCAGAAAAGTATATAAAGACGTGTGTGTGTGTGTGTGTGTGTGTGTGTGTGTGTGTGTGTGTGTGTGTATAATTCAGACTTTCTGCAGACTGTCTCACTTTGTTGTTTCAATAAAGTTTGATGACCTTTGGCATCTACAAACCCTCTGTCTCTGAAGTCTTTAACTTAGGTTGGAAAGATTGTTTTCCACGACACACTCACGTGTCCCTCAGTGCAGATTGGGCGGTGTGATACGCTGATACACATCATAGGACCAGAAAATAGAATAATCAATCATGTCTATTGATAGATATTTTCCTATATCCTCTATATCACCAGTGTCACATGTTGTATTCATATTGTTCCCATGGTGACAGTGTTCTGTTTTTCTTCTTCTCGTTTGTGAAGTTCTGTTCAATGTCACTTTCAAATAAAAGGAGAAAAGAAAAAGTGCCTTTCACTGGTGTTTAGATCACAAAATGATGAAAAAGCAGTGATGAATACATGCAGTTATTCTGTAGAGATCATTTCTTCATCAGTTTTAGAGAAAAGGTAATAAATGGTGATAGAATTTTTTGTCCACATGGTCCCGCCCTCAGTGCAGACGTAACGTGTTGGTGTAAAAAGTGAAACTCTTCTGTAACAGTACCAGAGGTTTGTTTAAAGATGATTAGAGTAATTATTAACCAGCATTAATCCAAACAGTGCAGTTCAGTGTTACATTAAAATAATAAACCATGCAGTGATACATTTATAAATAAAAATACTCACTCAGCTCTTCTGGAGGCTTTGACCACTGGCAGCAGCTTCAGAAGACATTCCTCTGATCGGTCATATTTCCTCAAATCGAACTCATCCAGCTCCTGATCTGAGTTCAGTAACACAAACACCAGAGCTGACCACTGAGCAGGAGAGAGTCTGGTTCCCCTGAGACGTCTGTAATCTTCTCTGTTCAGGTAAGTCTGTACTTCCTGCACTAGAGAATGATCATTCAGTTCATTCAGACAGTGGAACAGATTGATGGATTTCTCTGGAGATGGATTCTCCCTGATCTTCTCCTTGATGTACTCGACTGTTTCCTGTGTGCTGTGAGAGCTGCTTCCTGTCTGGGGCATTAAGCCTCGTAAGAGAGTCTGATTGGACTCCAGTGAGAGACCCAGAAGGAAGCGGAGGAACAGGTCCAGGTGTTCATTCTCACTCTGTAAGGCCTTGTCCACTGCACTCATGAGGAGATCAGACATGTCTGACTTGTTGAGAAGATTAGACACATCAGTGGTTGGTTGTTCTGTTACATTTCTGCTGATGAAGGAGAGAAATGTGTATAAAGCAGCCAGAAACTCCTGAACACTCAGATGTACAAAGCTGAACACCTTCCCCAGGTGAAGCCCAAACTCCTCTCTGAAGATTTGGGTACACACTCCTGAGTACACTGACACTTCTCTCACATCAATGCCACACTCTCTCAGGTCTTCCTCATAGAAGATCAGGTTTCCTTTCTCCAGCTGTTGGAAAGCCAGTTTTCCCAGTGCCAGGATACTCTTTCTGGTGTGCTGAGGATCAGGGTCACATTTCTGATGGTACTTTTGGTCCTTGTGTTTGATCTGAAAGATAAGGAAGTGTGTGAACATTTGAGTCAGAGTCTTGGGGATCTCTCCTCTCTCTGCTTCACCCAACATTCTCTCTAGAACAGTGGCTGAGATCCAGCAGAAGACTGGGATGTGGCACATGATGTAGAGGCTTCTTGAAGACTTCATGTGTGAGATGATTTTATCGGCCAGGCTCTGATCACTGATCCTCTTCCTGAAGTACTCCTCTTTCTGAGGATCACTGAACCCTCGTACCTCTGTTACCTGGGCTACACACTCAGGAGGGATCTGACTGGCTGCTCCTGGTCGAGAGGTTATCCAGAGGAGAGCAGAGGGAAGCAGATTCCCCTTGATGAGGTTCGTCAGCAGCACATCCACTGAGGCTGACTCTGTCACATCACACAATCTCTCATTCTTCTGGAAATTTAGAGGAAGTCTACACTCATCCAGACCATCAAAGATCAACACCACTTTGTAGGAGTCTATTAATTGTAGTTTTCTCATTTCAGGGAAAAAGTGATGAAGAAGATCCATCAGACTGAGATGTTTCTGCTTCATCAGATTCAGCTCTCTAAAGGGAAGTGGAAACATGAAGGTGACGTCCTGATTTGCTTTTCCTTCAGCCCAGTCCAGAATTAACTTCTGCACAGAGACTGTTTTTCCAATTCCAGCAACTCCTTTAGTCAGCACTCTTCTGATGGACTCGTCTTTAAAGAGATCATTACATTTGATGGGTGTCTCCTGTGCTGCTGGTCTCCTGGACGCTGTCTCAATCTGTCTCACCTCATGTTCATTATTGACGTCTCCACTCCAACCCTCTGTGATGTAGAGCTCTGTGTAGATCTCATTCAGAAGTGCTGAGCTTCCATGCTGTGAGATTCCTTCATTAATTCTTTTAAACTTCTCTCTCAGGCTGGATTTCAAATTTGCCTGATACACAGGGGCCACAGACTCTAATAAACAAAGCAATAAGATGTTTTAATGTAAAATCACTGAACACAGGATTAAATGTCAAATTCAAATGCTGCTGTTCATTCCTGATTCATGTAGTAAATATTCCTGAAGGAACAGGACCATTGTACAGAGTCACCACAAGCTGGACCACGAACAGAACAGAAAAGTAGCAGATGTACATGATACTAAACTCGAACTTAAAACTAAAAGTGTTCCTATCTAAAACTATTTCCTCTCTCTAAAGTGAACCTGATGGAATAAAGCCATGACTCAGAGCTCTTACTGTTGTGCAGTGTGTTAGCGAGATCTGTGTGGTTCATGTTCTTCAGGACGTGCAGTGTGATCTTCAGCGCTCCGTCTCTGACACTGTGCAGATCCTCGTCATCCTGCACCTCCCTCTCAGTGCACGCTGGGTAATCTGGACTCAGGAGCTTCCTAAACCTCTTCAGCTCATTCTTTATCAGAGTGATGACTTTGTGTTCCAGCTCCTGGTTAGAAACACACAGGAACACATCTAAATATTATAATGTTACACACAGAGATGCTTTTATTTTATGAAAAGAATAAAAGTCTTTTTCTATTACCACAGTTACAGCTGAAATTCTGCCTGATTACCCATAATGCTGCTGTACATCAATAAATCAGTAAATTGTCATGATCTTAAATAAAAAACCTGTAACCTGCTCACACACAAGTTACACACATTAAAAAGACACACACCTTGAATATGGAGTCCAACTGATTTCTGCTGAGGTTTGATTTCTTCTGTTGTGGTCTGTGAAGAAATAAAACACATGATGTAATATAGACTATATGTATTCATAGCTGCACAACACAGACTAATACATACAGAGACAGATATTTACACTATCCTCTTAACACAATACACTGATTTCAGGATTTATCACTGACACTAACATGTTTATGAATAAAATAGTGATCTAGTCATTAATGTCCCAGGTGTAAATGTTGTTGTGTAACACCACAGACCCTCCAGCTCAGGGACTGCAGGCTGAACTGAACTCTTAAAGCAGTTTTCCTCACTGCCAGTCCGAGAGCTGCAGCACTGCACAGTTTAGTGTTTTTCTGCTTCAACACCTGATAAAGATCATGAAGGGCTTCAGAATGAGACCAGTGAGTTTGATCAGGTGGAACACTGCTGTAAAACACCTCACTGTACTGACCTCACATCAGGAGAACCGGCTCCGTCTCTGAAGTTAAATGGACGACCCATTGACCGGTCACTCTTCATGGACACACAGCTGGGTTCTGGTGAGTCTGATCTCTTTCCCTCCATCATTCTAGAATTAAACAGAAATATCAGCAATAATTAATACTCTGCTGTCTCAGCACTGTTACACAATGTGTTCATCATTAAACACCAATAATTCCATCTTTTTAATTCAGCTCCAGTCTGCACACTTATTCAAACAGGAGACACGCCTCATACCTCAGGAATTACACTGATGTCAGGAGTCCCAATCACAGATAACTGACTCAGCTGGGTCTTAAAGCCTGTAGAGTTCACTGACTCAAAGCTACGCTGCTCTTCTCCTCCACATTACACAGTCCTTTTTACTCTTCTCTCAGTGAATGATTTCTCTAAACTGTTCTTAGATCAGATCAGTGATATATTCACTGCTATTAAACACCTTAAACCAAAGTCTAGTTCCTCTGTTAACTAGTGAGTGTTTAGAGATACAGATCTGTTCCATGAGACGGTGTGTGTTTATTGCTGGTGAATGGAAAAGTAACTCACCTCTCGTCTTTCTTTAAGTCCTGTTCTCCAGACACACTCATGTTGGAGGTCATGTCTCCTTCTCCAGATTACAGCAGGACACACGTTTACTTCACTCCAACATCGGTGTGTTAAATCAACCCCTGTATCAGCATAGAGTTCACTTACAGGAAATAGTCTCTGTATCAAGTCATAAAACAACCTGTGTACATTCAAACTTCAGTACAAACCCACAAAACTCTTCTGCTTCTAGTGCACATTCAGTGTGTTTATATATTATAGCTTTAGATGTAGACACTCACTGTGTTTTTACTCCTGAAATGGTGTATTAAATGAAGATTCTGACTTTCACGTTCACTGTCTACCTGTTTATTCTGCAGAGGGGGAGGGGTACTGAGGTAGGGTAATAAACACACACACACGGTTATGGGTTGTTATCAGACAGCTTTCTGATCCATGGAGCTGAGGCCTGCAAATACTGAAAGTAAAAGCCTGAAAACGCTGCAAATACGGAGAACAGAATTAAAAGTCTGGTCAAATCTACATCACACACATTATCATTTCATTACCTTCATTTATTATCTCGTGGATTCATTCAGCTGTGCACGAACAACTGTCAGAGCTCTATACAAATATATAAACAAAATTTAAATACCAGGAAGTGCTAGAAACACTCAGCAGATCATTAGATAAAGAAGCAGAACTCATACACTGAGTAAGTTTACTTAAATATCTGCAGACATGTATTTTTTCTGGTTTTCCCTTAATGAGAGCGAGTATCCTGATATTAGTGAGGATTGGTGTGTAAGTAGTTTTTGTGTGAATAATGAATGTTACTCAGAATAAAAGTGATGATGGAGAGTAAGTTAAACACATTGGTCAGACGAGTAACTAACCCAGTGTTTCCCAATCGAGGTTCTGTCTGATGAGAGCAGGGGTGCGCGTAAAAATCTTTCAAACATTTTCTAAAATGATCAAATGTGTAGAAAACATTTAATATAGATGAGAAACATCTGATGTCTGAAATAATAACACAGACACAGAAAAATAAGACCGATACAGACCCATAACAATAATAATAATTAATTATATATAAAATAATAATAATAATCATATAAAACTCAATAAACCTTGAGATTATCACTTGTCACATTACAACAAAACACAGCTATAAATATGAGAACATGTATAAAACTGAACTAAACAACCTCAATTTATTTTATTCATTCTATTAGATTTTTATTAAACATGGACCTTCACTTTCATTAAATAGACTTATTATTTATTGTAGGCTCATTTTCTAGGCTAAATGTTAGCAATTACTGTAGACATCAGCAAAAAGTCGAGCTTCCTGCAGATGTCATTTCTCACATTTACAAAACCAGGTGATTATTATATTCTCCCATCAGTGTAAATATCTCTTTATGTATAGAAACAAAAGAAAGATATTACAGAATGATCACTCTGGATGTTCACCATCAGTGTAAACGTCTCTTTATGTACAGAGAGAAAAGAAAGATATTACAGAATGATCACTCTGTATGTTCACCATCAGTGTAAACGTCTCTTTATGTATAGAGAGAAAAGAAAGATATTACAGAATGATCATTCTGTATGTTCACTATCAGTGTAAATGTCTCTTTATGTACATAGAGAAAAGAAAGATATTACCGAATGATCACTCTGGATGTTCACCATCAGTGTAAATGTCTCTGTGTATAAAGACAGCAGAATGAGGTGTAATCACTGTGTCTGATGGTGTAGTGTAGTGACTGTGTTTATTTGAGACGATACTGATGAATGAAAACATGGTGCACTCCAAAAAACTTTCAGTTTTGGCTTTATTCTCTCAGCAGTATGTACAAAGCAAATCCAAATCACTATTTTAAAAACCTTTCCATGAATTTTGTGTCATCTGGCTCTCTCTCTATGGTCCCGCATGGATGGATCATAGAGATACCTGTACAATCGTACCTTCCGGCAAGAGTCACCATTTCCGGATCCGGCGCCGTGCAGACCGCCATGAGAAATGAAGCCTCGCGCACTCAACACGCTCGACCGCCCACTCCACAATGACGTCATTTTTGTCGGACATGTCGAGTATAAACCAGGCTTAACGCTGTCTAGCATTGGTGTTTGTGTAGGGTGCACAATTTTTTTGAAAATATTCAAAGGGTGCCGTGACTGAAAAAAGGTAGAGAAACGCTGCTCTAAAAAAAATCATGGTTTGGGAACATGCACTTCCTAAACTGGGCCACATGATGGCAGTCAAGATCCATCCAGAGCAATGGATGAAATCTCCATCCTTCCATCCATCTATTCTCTGTACCGCTTATACTACACAGGTCACGGGGAGCCTGGAGCCTATCCCAGGGGATTCAGGCATGAGGCAGGGGACACCCTGGACATGGTGCCAACCCATTGCAGGGGACAATCTCACACTATGCACAATATAGAGTTGCCAACCAGCCCACAACACATGCCTTTGGAGCGGCGAGAAAACCGGAGTACGTGGAGGAAACAAAGCATGCGGAGAACATGCAGGCGAGAATCAAACCAACAGCCCTGTAGGTGTGAGGTGAACATGCTAAGCACTTTCCACTGTGCCCTCTGAATGAAATATGAGTTTCATCAATAATTATCATAAAGGGGGAAAAGGAGAGAGATATTAATATTAATATAATCTAATATTTCTTACCCCACTCTTGGCTAAATACTACAAACATATAAACATCATTATTAAAAGCTAAATTACAGAATGCCGCTTCTGGGAAATTGCCGTTTCCGAGTTTGGCCACAGGAGGGCAGTCATGCTCCATCCAGCACAACACACAACGCCGCCTAAAACAGAGGTAATTTTTTTAGTATTTTACACAGACAGAGCTCATCAGCGTTATCACTGTTTATTGTATTATTTTGACATAAAAATAATACATGGTGGGCAGTGGTAGCTCAGCAGTTAATGCTCTGTATGACTCAGAAGGTCGATGGTTCAAGCCCCAGTGCTGCCACTGTTGAGGCCTTGAGCAAGGCCCTTAACCCTCTCTGCTCCAGGGTTACCAAATCACGGCTGACCCTGTACTCTGACCCCAACTTCCTAACAAGCTGGGATATGCGAAGAAGAGAATTTCACTGTGCTGTAATGTATAATTGACAAATAAAGGCTTCCACTTCTATCTTCTGACCATTATAATTATTTATTAATCATTTATTATGGTGTTGTGTTTGTTTTTTATGCACCCATGGTGGAAACAAATTTCCTCTTTGGGGAAATTTATATCTGTATTCTGCTTAATTGGTAGAAACCCAAAAAGTACAAATTACAGTCATGTTAGTATTGCTTTGTTGGTCATTTGATGCAGATTCACAAAATTTATTCAGGGGCACCACCAAAAATGATGGTACTGAACTTCTACAGACTTGAGGAACATGTGATTGCAGCTGAAGAAAAAATAGGAAGCATTTGCCCAATTTGATACTGAACGAACTCTGGAATTTCTTACTTTTGTTGTTTCAGGACAAGATTCAAGAGGACAAGACATTCACACCCAAGAAGTATTATGCAGTGTATTACTCCGAAATATGCCATTGATATGTTGGAAAGGCAGAGAGTGTGGATTTCAAGTTCCTTCACCAGTTGGGTGCCAAGGAGCTTAAACAATTTCACACAACATATAGAGGGCTAAAGAAAGTTCTTCACTGATCACATGATTTGTCATTACATGTACAAGCACGACACTTGTCCCAGTCCTGAAAAGGACTATTTGGCTATTCCTTTGTTCTTTTCCTGCACGTGCAGTCATCACCTTCAGTTGTTCTGCATCTCATTTTATGGGAAGTCAACTAAATTCCCATTGATGAGCCTAGTAAGATGAGGAAGAGAAGTTGGCTTGGTGCCTTGACATTTGGTGTTGGATGAAGGATATATAGGATAAATTTAAGTTTTTGAAACGTTATCATTTAGAAGTGTTCCGTGTTTATTAAAAGGACTAGCGTTTCATGTTTGCCATCCAATGTTCCACTGCCAAATAGAAAGGCTAGCTGGGTTACGTCCATCTACGATATACTTTACCAGTAGACGCTGTTAAATGTTATTGACCTTCTGACTATTGTCACACACTCCATTGAAATAGCAAATAGGTTGGTGTTAAGAAACTCGTTCAAAATATATATTTGTTAAATCCAATAAGTATTTAAAATGAATTGGTCTATTGTGTTCTTTTGCAACGATTGGATAATGTGGCAAAACGCATTGTGATGTGGGAGAATTTCAAAATTTTCCATTCCATTTCGTGCAGGGTATAGCGAATGAGTCTTACCTTAACTTCCTAGTGATGCATTCTGTACGAAAAAAAATAAGTGGATGTCGAAGATCTCAAAGAAGAATAACTTTATTACAGCGTGGCAGTGATAAAGTACATGAAGCACTTTGGGAGTCAAAGTGAACCCCGAATAATATCAACACAGACATTTATACTGTTTCAAACCAAGTTTTCTGTATGTAATGTAAATTAAGGATAGCATTTGATTTGATCACATTCTGTTCTCACAGTACGGATGTTACAGGTGTGACCCCAAATGGTGAGGTGAAAGGATTATCGAGACAAATGTCTTTCTGAATGTTAATTACAGTCACGTAGCCCTTTTGTTCAGGGATGGTTCTTGATGTCCCACTGCTGCTCTCATGCTATAACTGTGTGAATGTCATTTTAGGTGATATTATACACATATTTCTGAGACCCAGATAAATTGTCCCTTTGATTTCTGCTGATTGTGGATATGATACAAAATATCATGCTGCGATCTTACAGGTGGAATCAACACAGGAGTGTCACCACATCTGTACACTAACATGTTGTCATGTATGATTAGCTGTGCATCATGCTTGGCAAACAGACCGTCTACAATAGTTTGTCCGTTGCTCTTCGGTCCGATTGCTTCTGTTACTGAAGGGTCACGCTGAGTGCTTTTCAGGCCTACCGGTTCTCTAATGTTGATAGCTGCAATTGATTCTAGCTCTGTGACACCTGAAAATGTTATTCCTTCCACAGCAGCTTTCTTTGCTAGCTCATCAATTATTAAATTACAATCAGCATGTTTGGTTTGAGGACAGGCCCAAATAGGGTTAATGATGGAGAAAGGCAAGGTCTATTAAGAGACAGATGTATAGACGATGACGATTGTTTACATAAAATAAAATCGGAACTAAGGCAATTAAATGACGAATGGTTTTTAAAAGTGCAATTACAGGTGGATATTGACACAAACTATACAGCAAACCACAAAAAGTTATAAAAGAGCTAAAGAGCCAGAGAGCTGATAGAACTATTATAGGTATACATATATACATAGGTAAACATAGAGGGGAAAAAAACTGTTTTTTTAACGACGTGCTCACCATTAAGAAATATAGACACACAACATTTAGAAAACCCCATTAAGGAAGAGGATGTATTAGAACAGATTATGCAGTTAAACGAGGGGAAAAGCCCGGGACCTGACACACCAAATTTTATAAAGTGTGTAAGAGAGACATCTCTGATCTATTAACTGATTTATATAATGAAGGACTACAGGAGGGAACTTTAAATTAATTGTTTTATCGATGTGTAATTTCATTAATATATAAAAAATGAGACCCGACCGAACTTGATGACTGGAGATCAATAGGGTGAAGTCAGCTAAAATGGGCCACTTTTTGGTAAATGGTTTATACCACCATCAAATAAGCTATGCTTGATATGATATTTTTATAAATTAGCATGGGTCTCTTCAATATATATATATTTCTTTTAAAATCTGAAAAAGTATAATTGTTTTAAAATTATGAGAGTTAGAGTATCGGCATGTATCCTCTTGAGCCACAACACAATGTTCAGGCAAATTGGGCCGGCTGTTCAGTTAAAATGGGCCAATACAAAAAGATAACAACACATTTTAACAGTAAATTGACGCTATTGTGTTCAGTGTGCCATAGCAGCAACACCGCAAATATATTTCATTTAATAGAAAGCACATCTTCTCCACAGCTCTCGTGGTACAATAAGTTGCACTGACAGCAGCACGCCCTAAATGTTCCCGCTGCATTGAATGCTGATGGACTGTCGTGGTCTCTCCTTTCTCCCCAGCAGTAACCTCTACATAGGGTTTACCCACCTCCCCAACCACATGGGTAGAGTAAAACTGATCTTGCAGGACAAATACATCACAATTCCAAAGATGTGACGGAACATCTCTGATTGCAAGTTCCTCCAGCAGGTCTTCATACTGTGGAAACCACTTTCCTACCACACCAGGGTTCAGCCCTGCTGCTCTTGCTGCTGAAAGGGCCTCTGGTGTCCTGATGCTGAGGTCTGGATTCTGTTTTAAAAATTTCAAAGCCAGTAATACCCAGCAGTGCCTTTTACTTCAGAGAAGCCTTTGATATTATTGGTCTTTGCGTAATTAAATGCAATTCCCTGGACATCTCTTTTGGTAAGAGGGAAAGCCTCTTTTGGAGAGGAGCTTGATAAGACTGGCCAGTTCTTCTCAGAGTCTACTGGCAGGTACTGCTTCCTCCCAGATGCATAGCCAGAGCCAGCCACTTTGCCACTAATTGCGCCTATACAAAGTCATCTTTGGAATGTTCCAAGCCCTTGTTAAAAAGTAAACATTTACTGTTTGTCCTCTATCAACTATCTCCTGGTATTCATTAATGGCATGCCTCATTCTGTCCTCTCTCCACTGGTTGTACTCACATCTTCCTTTACCTTTCTCTTTTCTCTTCTTCTCTCTCTTTTTCCTTTCTTTGCTTGTCCTCCTGCCATACTGTCTGAAATGCACAATATTTAGAAAGATTTTGTACTGATGTATATCCAGGCCTATGAACCTATTTTTCACCCTCAATTTCTGTATAATTTCTGTGTAAGAGTGTGTGTGTATGCGGCCCATTTTAGCTGAAAACTGTGGCTCATTTTAGCTAGCTGGTTAAGCTAAAATGGGCGACTACCTAAAATGACTTTTCACAAAAATCAAAGTTTCTTTTAAAATTTAAACATTGTATTTGACAGAGTCTGTCAGAACATTGTTCATAGAGCTTTTGCTTCATTGGTAAGTGTACTTATATTTGCTTTATCACCCTTATTAATGATGAATGAAATTTACTGTGCCATGATCACTTACCTTACAATTTCTCTGACATGCTTCATATAACACTCTGCCCCACCCACTTTAAGAACCTTAGACCAATCAAAACTATTGTCAAATAGTGTTGTTGAAGCAATGTAAGATCCGTTATTGTGATTGGCTGTAAAAACTTAAAAGGCTATGAGGCTCCAACCTTATCTGCCCCATTTTACATGATAGCCCATTTTAGCTGACTTCACCCTAAGTTTAATGAATTTTGACTATAAAATCATCACTAAAATAATCGTAAATCGGAAGAATGACAAGCTAAATAAAATAATAGAGATCGAGCAGATGTGTGCGATTAAAGGCAGATACATGTGGGATAATTTGGGAACAGCAAGAGAAGTTATTATAAACACACCGGATAAAAATTTCTGTATTGTTGGCTTGGACCAAAAAAAACATTCGATCTAATATCGCGAGAATATTTATGGTGTGTGATGGACCATTACGGCTTTCCGGAGAAGTTTATTAACATGATTAAAACACTGTATAAAAAATCTAAGATCAACGTTACCGGATGTTTGACTGATGTGTTGAAATTGACCGAGGGGTAAAACAGGGCTGTCCTTTAAGCGCAGCACTTTATATTATCACAATCAGTTCTTTATTACACAAGATTAAAAACGAGCCGAGAATACAAGAATACAACTTCGTAAATGTTCTGAAGAGATATCTGGTGCTCAGAATAAAACGGAAGCGGTGTGGATGTGCAGTAGCGCCCCCACTGCTAAATATAAAAATAAAAGAACAGATCAAATTACTGGGCTTGACCAACAAGCACACAATGTGCAGAACGAAATCGGGGGGAAAAGAATAAGAAATTAAAGCGGAAATCAATACCTGGAAAATCACTAATTACAAAACCAGAATCCAAATCAAAACTTTTGTGCTTTCCAAATGATTACTCTTAGCCACCATCTTCCCTCCTGACAACAAATGTATAATTAAAGTTAATAAAATATGTGTGATTAATTTGGGGTAATAACAGAGAAGTGATGAAGAGGTCACTCTTATTTAAATGGGAAGAGCTTAGGGACTATTAGCAATCGACCTCAGTATTAAATTAAAAATAGAGTTGGGTAAAAATGTGTCACAAGCCATGAACAGAGGAGCTGACTGGATAGTTGAATTAAAAACATGGAAGAAAAAAGAGGCAGGGATAGACAAAACATGACCTTTTATAAATTCCTGTATGGAGATTTTACATGTAAGTACGAACATCTCAAACTAGACTGGGTTCATTTATCCAGCAAAAGTATTTATAAAAAAGAACTGAATATGAATACGGAGGTATGGTAGAATATTAACACCTCACAATAACTGAAAGTGAGCAGTGTATTAAAATATTAATACAAAAGATATCACAGAACATGTTGGTGATGTTGTATGGTTAATAAGTGTTATTAGATTAGCGGTTCGGTGTAGAGTTAAATGGGGCTGTTTTGTTACCACGACAGAATTTCCTGTTAATAACTGTAATGAGGAGGAAACCACTGACCACCTTTTAATACACTCACGCTCAGTGGAAATATGACAAAAACTGAAAAACATTGGACTGGATATAAACATATGTGAGAAAACCATGAGGTATGAAATTTTTCATCCAAAAAAAAAGTAAAATACATTTACTGGTTTGTTATATGCACCGTCAACGATAAAATCTGGAAAACAAGGTGTAATATGATTATTAATCAGTGCCACATCCCCGCTGAGAGGGTCTTTAAACAGATTGTTAGTGAATTACAAAGACAAAAGAAAAATGGCAGAAGACCAAAAAATAAACACCCATGGACTTTATTGTGTTTTTGAAGAGATGTGAGGTGTAAATATGTGGTACATTGATGTAAATGTAAATATGGCATAAATTGATGTGACCACAAGTGTAAATATGTGGTAAATTAATGTGAATACATGTGTGCGATTTAACTGTATCGAACTACTGTGACATACAATTGTTAACAAGTCTATGTAATGATTTGTGAAATCTCTCAATAAAGCTTTATTTGAAAACCAAGGCCTGTTAATACTCTGTTCTAACAGTGAATCCACAGTACACTGTATGTAAGGCTTCTGGATAATTGCACTGTCTGAGAGAGGGTGGGTCACCTCCATGAACCTTCATTTCCATTTTCATTTCCAATAGGGCTTTATAATGCCTATTGCTGACACGGGATGAGATTTCTTTGAAATAGCATTATTGTTGTAAAACTGTGTCATTTTTGCAATAATGTCACTATACTTGGAGAGATCTGTCACATGCATTGCCACAGCAGAATGAGTGAGTGGTTCACACTTGCTAAGTAGGGCAGATTTGAAGCTGACATCATCCTGAGTAATATCAGGATTACCACTGAACGTTTTAAATACGTTTTATAACCGTTCCGAAAATGCCACTGGGTGCTCCCCTTTCCTCATGGTCATCTCACCTATGTTATCCCAGTCAAGTGACATCATTCCTAAAACTTCAAGCAATCCCTGTTTCCTTTCCAATTTATCTGCAGTTCTGACCTTCACTTTCTCATATAAGGCTCCGGACAGAGTATCGGGCAGACACAGAGTCAGCACCACGCATGCGTCACCATCTGTAAACTTGTACACGTCTGAATATTATTCCAGGTTTTTCCAAAACTCTAAAGGATTGATGGGGTCAAATTTTCCAATATTCTTAATCACAGCTTCTAGTTTGTTTGGATTAAACCCTCTGACCATCGTGTGTCATCGCCCCCCCCCCCTTCTTCACTATTATGCATGGTAGTAGTGGAGTGAACTGGTGCCATGGGAAATCTAACTGTGCAGTCAGAGTGCTGACTACTGCTAAATGGGAGAGAGAATCTCTCTCCCAACCCTCATCACCGACTTCCTGAAAACCTGAAACTCTGTTACAAAGCATGGCACCCACAGATCTCTCACTGGTGTTTTTCTCAACTGTACTATTTATCATAAATTGACAAGCAGCCTGTGCTTCATCCAACTCACGGGACAGTGTTTCAACGGATGATCTAAGCATGTTATTGTTAGTTTTAAGATGTGCGATCTCCTTCTGCATTCTGATCTTTTCCTCTTTCCAGATCTTTTCACTAGCCTGGTACATTTTAGTATAAATTAAGCCGTGACTGAGTCTAGAATGAAGGCATGTATTTTCAGCCTCCACTTCATCTAGCCTTCACTTAGTCACTTTATATGAGGCAAAAACCGCTTGAAGCGCATTTGCAACTTTTCCTTTTTTAATTTCTAGGCATTTTGGGATAATTTTCAAACCGGGAGATAGCCCACTCATACGGCTTATCAGCAACATTCTCTATCCCATCATATATTCCCTGTGAGCCGTGCTTGGCGATGTATTTAACGTTCAGCTCTTCCATTCTCAAACCTTATTGAACTATGTACTGTAATTCAATAGCTATTCACCCCTGTTCAATGACTACACGTTATCTAGCTACTTTAAGATATTCGTTAGTCTATTTATTCACAGCTCCAGTACATCTGATGTAAACAAACAAAACCTTGATCTGTCAGTGTTTCTTCGGGATAACAGCAGAGTCGGGAGACGCAGAACGTTTGGCATCATCGTGACAAATGCTGATTCTCACAGCCCGACATATTTTTTATGAAGTTTTTATTGCTCTACAAGACACAAACTCCTCGTTTATTCCTTCCTTTTCCTCTTTTACTACTTTTTTTTACTTTTTGTTCCGATTGTCTTTTTTTCCTGAATGTTTGGTTAGAACTTTCTGGAACATGGCGCTAATGCTAATTTAATATGTTCTACAGTCCCTTAACAAAATAAGATTGATCATAAAAATCCCATGTTGTTTATTTTGTCCTGTCCTGAATAAACTATTTCACATAACAGATGTTTACGTATAGTCCACAAGACAATAGCTGAGTTTATAAAAAATTACCCCATTCAACTGCACTTGAAGCTTTTTGTAAAATTAAAAATGAAACACCCAAATCCGTATACGGTCCCATAACGAAGACGAACTGTATGTTGATACGGGAAACTCTGGAGGGGACGGTGTGGCATGGAGACGTTATAATATGTGCCGTTAATCGATCTATGTTTGTTTATTCAGAATAAGGTCAATAATTAGATTATTGCTGTCCGTGTAAATGTACAGGTTGTAATGGAATACAGTTACAATATTTTGTGCCTTTTTTGAAGCTTGAAAGCTAGTAGATCCATTGATCAATTATCAATTACTGTTGTATGAAAAAGAGGAAGCAGGTTATTCTGCTAAATTTCTCAATTTGTGTTCCGCCGAAGAAAGTAAATGATAGACATTTTGGGGTATTTTTTTCTAGCTATGTTTGAAATTCCATAATTATTTTTGTTTGTCCTTGTAGAACACCAAACTGAAGTGTCACTCGAGAATGTACTGATGTTTGCTACTGGCCTGACATCACTTCCACCTGCTGGAATAGCACCGCTACCATGCATTGTGTTTTTTCCAATTCACCCTTCCCATTGGCAAATACATGCACAAACACCCTCAAGGTGCCACTCCTAGACACATGTCCCCTTCTCTCTCTACCACGTTCTAAATATTCAAACTGCCCAAGAAAGAAAATTTGCTGTTTTCTGAGATGATGAAGTGGCTCTTAAAAGAGCCTTTGTGTATATTAGACGGAGTTGTGGTTTACACGCGTTCTCCGCGAATACGCTGGACCAGCTGAATATCCTTGGGCATGGTGGTCACTCTCTTGGCCTGTGTTGTCTAGTTTTGACATATCACAAACAATACACGGAGCTTCTGAACTGTTTAACAGCAGCATTATATTTATTATTATTATTATTATTATTAATTATTATTATTATTATTATTATTATTATTATTATTTACTTTTTAAAGAACATACCCTCGATTCTTGACATAGAACTGTTGTTTGTAAGTTTACATTGAAATAATAAATCCTGATATCTGGATATCTCAAGTTGCTATGATTTAATAAAGCAGCAAGTCAGTTACATTTATGTTTTTAAATAAGAAGTCATTCACAGTGCATATACACTATAAAGAAAACACAGTCACCCACAATTTACTTGATAGCGCATTGTGCTATTCTGTGTGTCACATTTTTATTAAATTAAAGAGACCAGAGTGGGGCGCACGGTGGCTTAGTGCTAAGCACGTTTGCCTTCCACCTCCCACCAGGTAATTAAATGTATACATTCGTCATAGGTATTTGATAGCAGTTCATAATATAAGAGGGAACATGTGAAGAGAATTTCCTTTCATATATATATATATATATATATATATATATATATATATATATATATATATATATATATATATATATATATATATATGTATGTATGTATAGCTCAAAATGGTCAGGAAGGACACACTTTAAAGGAGATCAATTGTAACAGAAAGGTGGAAAATTGGCAAAGACAAAGACGAATGTTTTTGATTTCACCCTTCAATGGAACACACTGAAAGGTGGTTTGTTCTGTTTCTGTTACGTACAGTCGCTTCTGCTCATGATTAATCTTTTATGTCCTGTGAACATAAGGAAATATTCAAAACGACCACAGTCTGGGGTTTTATTGACCATATTCATACACTGGACAAGTCCCTTCATAATTCAGTGCTGGGGATTTAACGTGTACATTTGAATGTCATCTTCGCCAAGTTTTTAAAAACGTATATCATATTGTAGCTCTCTTTAACTGGAGTTAGAAAATATAAATTTTTGGACATTTCAACAAAGTGGAAACTCCAGTATAAATCAAAGTCTTTTTAAATTTCAGTTTCAGTTTTTTAAATTTCAGTGGGACTGAAGACCGTGAAATCGTGGTGGCCATTTTGAATGAGCAGGCCAATCTGTCCCGGGCTATCAGAGAGGCCAAGCACAACTGTGTGCAAAGAATCCAGGGGCACTTCCAAGAATCCAGGGGCACACCAAGGAGACACTGTGCATGCTTTGAAGTATAGAACATCATGCCAGCTGGGAGCACCATCCCAAATTTCTGAAAGAATTGCTGTTCCAATACTTTCAGAGGGGATTATATAAAGAGACTTTTTATAGAGATTTTTTGTGAGATTAAAGAGATTTTTGTGTGAGATTTTAACCAAGTAAACTTTTGTCTAAGTCATGTTTGAAGTGCTGTATTTTTCATTTATTTATTTAATTAGTTGCAGTTACATTTCTATAGCACTTTTCTAGACTCTCAAAGCACTTTACATAGTACGGGGTGGGGGATCTGCTCCGTTTATTATTATTATTATTATTATTATTATTATTATTATTATTATTATTAGGTCATAATTTTACAAATAATAATACAAATATTGTGTAGGTTTCTTGGTTCATGCATTGTAGGATTAAATAACAAAAATCTAAAAGGTGTGCGTTACACCTGACATCTAGATGAACACTTTACAGTTGGTTGTGTGACTTTACGTCATTCTCTTCAAATGCTATTGAGCTTTAAATTATGGTGTATTTTGTGTATTTTGTGTATGAGCCCATTCAGTAGTGAAATACAACACCAACTCCAAAAAAGTTGGGGCACTGTGTAAAATGTAAATAATCTCATAAACCCGTATTTTAATCACAATCAGATGTTTAAACTGAGGAAATGTACCATTTTAAGGGAAAAACAATGTAATATTGAATTTGATGGCAGCAACACATCTTTGAAAAGTTGGAACAGGGCCATGTGTACCACTGTGTAGCATCCCCTCTTCTTTTAACAACACTCTGTATACGTCTGGGAACTGAGGAGACAGGTTGCTTTAGTTTTGGGAGAGGAAGGTTGTCCCATTCGAGTCCGATACAGGATTCTAGCTGCTCAACAGTCCTGGGTTTTCTTTGTCATATTTGTCATTCCGTGATGTGCCAAATGTTTTCAATTGGTGACAGGTCTGGACTGCAGGCAGGCCGGTTCAGCACCTGGACACCTGGTTCAGCACCTGGATTCGTCTGACCACTGAACAGATTTCCACTTCACCCCGGTCCATTTTAAATGAGCTTTGGCCCAGAGAAGACGGCGAAGAACACGTTCACATATGGCTTCTTCTTTGCATAATAGAGCTTTAACCAGCATTTGTGGATGGCATGGTGAATTGTGTTCCTAGACAGTGAGTTCTGCAGGTGTTTCTGAGACCATAGAGTGATTTCCATTACAGAATCAGGCCTGTTTTTAATGTAGTGCCAATTAAGGGCCAGAATACTTATATATTATACTTAATACTTAATATTACATAAGGGCATGTAATACTGATTTTCACCCTTGTCCCTTGCGCACAAAGATTTCTCCAGATTGTCTGAATCTTTTGATGATCTTATGTACTGTAGGTGATGATTTACGTTAAGGAACATTATTCTAAAGTGTATGTGCTCTGCAGACTTTTACATCCCCACCAATGACGAAATCTAACCTACACCCTTGTAAATTTTAAATGTAAACTTTTTTCCCCCCCCTTTTTTAAATATTCCCATGTGAAGGTCTGAGAGGTGGTGTTGTGTGAGCTGAATGGAGCTTGACTAATATAAGGCTATATTATTGTTAGGGAAATAATAGTAATATACTTGTAGCAGCATTGACGAAATACATATACTTGTAAAAAAAACAAATAAAAAAAAACAAATAGAGAACATGTTTAAACTTTCTTGCTTACATTAAATCTGCACACAATTATTAATTTAGCAGCTGTTTTTATAATTCAAGAAGTCAAGTATAAGTTTATATGGAGAGAGAGAGAGGGGGGGGGGGACAGTGAACTATAATGACATCATGTACAGAGGTCTAGCATGATGGTTTGATGGACAGTTTTTAGAAGTCATTTGCTAATCCTAATAATACACGTATGGATAGTACTAATAGAAATAGTAATTATAAACATAATCATAAGACTACTAATGATAATAATTATAATAACAACAACAGAAAGAAATTAGAAAGAAACTATAGAAGAAAGACTAAAGGGTGATGAAGTAAAAATGATTAAAGAGAGTTTCAGGCAGCGCTGTGTGTTGCTCTGGATGGATTTTCACTGCCATCGTGTGGGCAGGTTTAGGAAGTGCACCTTCCCCCAACTGTTGTAGTTTAAAGCCGCAGCATATACAGTGAGGGGAAAAAAGTATTTGAGCCCCTGCTGATTTTGTACGTTTGCCCACTGACAAAGAAATGATCCGTCTATAACTTTAATGGTAGATTTATTTGAACAGTGAGAGACAGAATAACAACAAAAAAATCCAGAAAAACGCACGTCAAAAATGTTATAAATTGATTTGCATTTTAATGAGGGAAATAAGTATTTGACCCCTCTGCAAAACATGACTTAGTACTTGGTTTAAAAACCCTTGTTGGCAATCACAGAGGTCAGACGTTTCTTGTAGTTGGCCACCAGGTTTGCACACATCTCAGGAGGGATTTTGTCCCACTCCTCTTTGCAGATCTTCTCCAAATCATTAAGGTTTCGAGGCTGACGTTTGGCAACTTGAACATTCAGCTCTCTCCACAGATTTTCTATGAGATTTAGGTCTGGAGACTGGCTAGGTCACTCCAGGACCTTAATGTGCTTCTTCTTGAGCCACTCCTTTGTTGCCTTGGCCGTGTTTTGGGTCATTGTCATGCTGGAATATCCATCCACGACCCATTTTCAATGCCCTGTCTGAGGGAAGGAGGTTTTCACCCAAGATTTGACATGGCCCCGTCCATCGTCCCGTTGATGCAGGTGAAGTTGTCCTGTCCCCTTAGCAGAAAAACACCCCCAAAGCATAATGTTTCCACCTCCATGTTTGACGGTGGGGATGGTGTTCCAGGGGTCATAGGCAGCATTCCTCCTCCTCCAAACACGGCGAGTTGAGTTGATGCCAAAGAGCTCCATTTTGGTCTCATCTGACCACAACACTTTCACCCAGTTGTCCTCTGAATCATTCAGATGTTCATTGGCAAACTTCAGACGGGCATGTATATGTGCTTTCTTGAGCAGCGGACTTTGCGCGCGCTGCAGGATTTCAGTCCTTCACGGCGTAGTGTGTTACCAATTGTTTTCTTGGTGACTATGGTCCCAGCTGCCTTGAGATCATTGACAAGATCCTCCCGTGTAGTTCTGGGCTGATTCCTCACTGTTCTCATGATCAATGCAACTCCACGAGGTGAAATCTTGCGTGGAGCCCCAGGCCGAGGGAGATTGACAGTTCTTTTGTGCTTCTTCCATTTGCGAATAATCGCACCAACTGTTGTCCCCTTCTCACCAAGCTGCTTGGCAATTGCTTGTAGCCCATTCCAGACTTGTGTAGGTCTACAGTCTTGTCCCTGACATCCTTGGAGAGCTCTTTGGTCTTGGCCATGGTGGAGAGATTGGAATCTGACTGATTGATTGCTTCTGTGGACAGGTGTCTTTTATACAGGTAACAAACTGATATTAGGAGCACTCCCTTTAAGAGTGTGCTCCTAATCTCAGCTCGTTACCTGTATAAAAGACACCTGGGAGCCAGAAATCTTTCTGATTGAGAGGGGGTCAAATACTTTTTTCCCTCATTAAAATGTAAATTAATTTATAAAATTTTTGACATGCGTTTTTTTTTTAAATTTTTTGTTGTTATTCTGTCTCTCACTGTTCAAATACAACTACCATTAAAATTATAGACGGATCATTTCTTTGTCAGTGGGCAAACGTACAAAATCAGCAGGGGATTAAATACTTTTTTCCCTCACTGTAAGTCTATATCTTTATAGTATATTTATGGAGGAATTATTTATACTTTACGAGGAAGATTTTGATTGGGCTGTTTGAACTGATGACAAGCAATATGTGACGATACTGAATGATATGTGACGATTCTGAATGATATGTGATGATACTGAGCGATATGGGACAATACTGAACGATATGTGATGACACTGAGCGATATGTTACCGATTGAAAAACCTGAAAAAACAATCATGCAACCGAGAGTTTGACTGATTCTATGATCAAGGATCAAATAGTTATCGCATTTTGGAGAAGAAAGTAAGAAGGCAACTACTCAGAGAAATTGATTTGACTTTGGATAAAGTCATTTGCATTTGTCAGGCGTCAGAGAATGAATTTGCAACTTAAATCCTTTGACGCAGAAAGTCATCCTGCAGCAGCAATGGACAATGTGCACTGTTACGACCCAGACTAGGGTTAGATCACACAGCGTAAATAAAGGCAGGGTTATGTAAGGTGGAGTGAATAGTAAGTGGTTAGTAAGTACTTAACTAAAAAGAAAGTTCTAGTTCTAGTGACAGCAATGAGGACAAGCAGTTCTTAAAGGAGGCTGTGGTGGACAATATGAGCACCAAGGATGAGTGTAAAGCTCATTTAGATGTGACTCTACCCTGTAAATTGGACACTGGTGCACAGGGGAACCTTCTTCCAACAAAATACTTTCACAGACTGAGGAAAACAGTCAAAAGTATGAGACAGTAAGATGAACATATGGACATATAATGATTCCTGTTGGCTCAAATTTAGCCTATTACCCAAAAACATTTAAAATTCAACTTAGAAGCCAATACTCACATCTACCTCTGAGACCAGTTGGAAATAGAAAAAATACACCAGCCGTGAGTGAGAAGAAGCAAGGGTCCAGCTTTATTGTTCCGTTCCACCACACGAGATCCACACCGATGAGAATTCTCAGAGGTGATGCCAATACCCTGAGCTTAAGCTCCAGTATTTATACTGTATTTACACACTAAATAACCCATATGTTTCAAGAAGACTATGATCTCACTACCAATAGGGTTAAAAAGAGCTCATTTACCTTACTCTTATGTTCCAGAAAAGGCCTATTTCACTTACACATAGAATTGAAACCAGGGGTTTTAATTTACACATAAAATCAGAACCCAGGCATTTCCAATAACCCAGAAAATAAAAACCCTGAGTTTTTAGTTACTCGGAGGATCAGAAACCAGAGTTTTCAGTCACCCAGGGCATCAGAAACTTCATTTTTCAGTTACCCAGGGCATCAGAAACTGGGGGGGGGGAGACCGGTTTACTGTACTTGAAAAACCGGTTTACTGTACTTCCTACGTCTTGATATCAGTATATTACCCTTCTACTGTCCCACATATCCTATTATTCTGTTTTTTATAAGGAGAATATATATATATATATATATATATATATATATATATATATATATATATATATATATATATATATACACACTCTTTATAAAAAATAATTATAATAATAATTATAATAATTATAATATATATATATATATATATATATATATATATATATATATATATATATATATATATATATTATACGATATTACATTTATAATATCTAAATATTCCTTTTTATTATTCTTATAAAGTTATAATAGTATGTGTGTGTGAGAGAGATTGTGTGTGTGTGTGTTATGTCTACTTGCCTGCCCTTGACTGTACGAGAGTGTGTGGGTATGTGTGTGTGTGTGTGCTTGTGGTAGCACGCCTCAGCTCAGCTCGTATATCTCTTTTTGACTTTTTTGACTACTACTGCTCTTAAAGATCTTTAAAGTGTAATTCTAATTTGTCAATGTCCGCCTAATCCCGCTTCTATGTGTCTAGGTGCCCGACGTCAGTCCTTCCTCTCCCCTTTGCTGGATGCTAGGTCTCCCTTATAACCGACCTTCTCAGGTGACCGCTTGCTTGAGTGGACCAATGAAATGGGCTGGGAGGCGGGCTTTGTGCTCCACTGTGCTGGACAATGTTAACAAACCAGGCAGGGCAGGCACCTTAATCCGCTGAAGTATTATGAGAGAATTGTACTAGTCGTCTGCTTGTAGTTCAGAGCCATGATTCATCCTCACCCAGTCAGACATCATCTGACAAATAGCTCCTGTGCTAGCTGCCAGCCAACATTAATTCCATCCATCCAGTGACAGACTGATAATGATATGCTTTTCTTTCATAGCCATATGTGTAGGGTTGAAATACATGTTAAAATGATGATGTACCGCTATATATTTTTATTGCAAGATTATCCTAGCAGAGGCTGGTACCATTTACAAATAAATATCAATTTACCTCGTGTTTACTTTCTTTACTGACACAGATGAAAATGAAAAGACTGCATCAATTAAAGCTCAGTTTGGGAAGGGAAGCAACAGGGACAAGATGAGACTGAGAGAAAAAGAAAAGAGAAGATGATGGAGATGAGAACGGAAGAGCGGGTACTACCCACTGTACGCAGAATATGATTCGCATTATGTTACTGTGCTGTTTAACACAAACACATACTGACCTGATCTCGTTCAAACAAAAATTTAGGCCTAATTACTACAGAGATATATGTTCTTTGGAAATTACAGTGAAGCCTATAGGTTCAGTTTCATTTCATAAGTATAGTGTCATAACACAGTATAGTTCTATTGTATAGATATCATCTTGTTTAAAATACATTTTTCCTATGTTCATGTACTGCTTGAGGCACATTTTTCTACTTCAAACAAAAAATGATGCAATCTCAAATACAAAGATTAAATAAAGGTGTTTTTAATTTTACTAAATGATTTTTACTACACTTTTATTCCACAGTCTTATGATGGAGAAATTGTTTTGAAAGGAACACTTTTAAAATTGATAATGTGTTTTGGGAATGAGGTTTGTGTGTGTGTGTGTGTGTGTGTGTGTGTGTGTGTGTGTGTGTGTGTGTGTGTGTGTGTGTGTGTGTGTGTGCGTGTGTGTGCTACTATTCTAGGTGCAGAAAGGATGCTGTTTTTAAACACCTTAAACACTTTTATTGTTCCTGTAATTGTAATTAAGTTTTAATTGTGGACAGAGATTTTAACTGCACTGCTGATAGCTTGGACAGGAACCATGTAGAACCTCATCTGCTTCCTGAAAGCATTTTTGTGAGACCAAACGCTTTCCAGAGACAGTACACATGGTCTCACTGTAAAGACAAGATGCTCTCACTAGCAAGGCTTGATGGTTTTTATAGTTGTAGATATCAGGGTTGTAGGTTCTGTTTTATCTATCCTGTGGGGTTTTCAGATCTTTGCCTGATGCAGTGCATTTTAAAGAAAAGCAATGTAAACTCATGCAGTGCATACTGGCATTTAATGCAGAAATTTTACACAATGTCCATTTTAGACAGGGTTTTATGTTTTTCTGGGACACTTTTAGTTTGCAAATGCCATTTTCACCTCTTTGCATCAGTGGTGCGATGTGCAAATGTGAACAGTACACAATGTATCTAAGGACAACACCGGATCTCTTAAAGTTCTGGAGATTGAAGTAGTAGATCTCCTGGAGTTTCCAGAGTCCACAGACAATCAAAAGCCACATTGAGGTTCTGGAAGAGAAAAAAACTGCGCTGGCTGACGTGCTGGATACAACGCTGCAGGAAGCACTGGTCCACTCATGCTTAAAAAGCGTAACAGAGATGGATGCTCCATCTAAGGTCTTATTTTGTCTTGAGCAAAGAAATTGACAGAAAAGGCTTATACAGAAATCAGGAGACCTCATATATCAAGCACACAGTCAGTTTTTATTCAGAGCTGTATAAAAGCGAGCATGAGCAAGCTACCCAAACTAAGCAAGGCAAGCTTGATAAGGAGTGTACACCAGATGCACTAGATGTTGAACCCAGTGGTATGGAGAATGGGTGGTCACTGACTATTGATAGGCTCTCAGTGGAGCTCTACAAGGCTTTCTGGTGCATATTAGGGCAGGGCTTGCTAGATGTGCTACAGGATAGTCTGAAGCATGGAAAGCTGCCATTGAGGTGTTGTAGAGTGGTTCTGACCCTATTACCAAAGAAAGGTGAGTTTAGGAACTGCGGCCCTGGTATAGTTACTATATATATGTACTATATATATGTACATACTGTAAGATGCTCTTAAAAGTATTATCAACAAGACTTAGGTAGGTAATCTAACAAGTCATTCACTTTGACCACTTGTACCATCTGCCAGGCAGGTCAATCTTCAACCATGTATACTTCATTTGAACATCTCCAGGATACCAGGCCTGAAGACTGGTCTTTATTTCACTGGTTTTGTTGCGTCCTGTGGTTTCCCTACATACACGCTACTGCCGGAGTTTATTCAGGACTGAGTGCGCAAAGGGATTACTTGCCAGGAAGGATATGCCACGCAAAGCTGGGACTTCAAGATGGAGTAACGCTACTTAGATGAATGCCAATCTGGTGAGAATGCTCCAGTCTACCTTTCTTTATGTATTATTTATTATTGTTGATTTATTATGTGATGCACTTTCTTTCTGTATAATACACCTTGGATGTTTGAAACCAATGTCTTTTTGTTTCAGATACTTTTTGATACACTATTTTGAGGGGTAATAAAGCCTGAGAAAGGAACAGCACTGATAGAGGTGAGGTGTGCATACAGCTCAGGTACTACTTCAGTGGGGGTGGTTAGCCCTGAGGAAGGTGAGCCTATTCCACATATCATCACACCAAATTTGACAGAAGTCTTAGACTTTTCTTGTTAAGTACATTTGCACACGATTTGTAAAGGAGCGTACTCTAGAAGATGATCTAAGTACAAGGGTTGACACACCCTGGTGCAGTGTCCTGGGCTAAATAATGATTTAAAGACAGAGTGGCAATCACTGTACAAACCACCATTAACCAAAAAAAAAAAAAAAAAAAAGGTGATCTACAGTGGAGAATGTTGCATGGCATTGTCTCTGTAAATGCTTTTATCTCTATTTTAAACCCAGAGCTTACACAAGTGTCCTTTTTGTTTGCAGAGGGAGACAGTGGTTCATGATTTTTATAAACTGTTAAAAAATGCTTTACTGGCACAAATGCTAGATGAAATTATTAACAGGTCAGTTACTGACCTATTGCAGGGTCTGTAACAGGTTAATATAATAAGATATTTTAAAGAAAGAGGACAAGAGTATCATAAAAATGTAATAAAGAATAACAGAAACATCATTCATAAATTTTATATATGTGCATGTAAGATTTACCTCACTGGTTTGCACTCATCAAATTTCTGGCTTGATGCTGCAGAATTTCTGGTATTAATTTGTGAATGCAGTGTATTTAGGACAGTGAGTTTAGAAGGTGTAGATTTGTTTCCACCTCTCCCAGGTGACAGTGAGAGCACAGCTGCTGGTCTCTATGCAACCAGGTCTGTCTGCAGTCTCTCTCTCTCTCTCTCTCTCTCTCTCTCTCTCTCTCTCTCTCTCTCACACACACACACACACACACACACACACACACACACACACACACACACACACACACACACTGGAATTCGATAGCAGGTTTGTAATTGTTTTTTCTGCCACAGCAATCTTAGCCAATACGAGAGTGACTGTTTTGCCTATGTCATGGAGAGCTCAGCGCAGGGCGACGTTAGAGCTTAAAAACCAGCGTTTGCCAGCACCATTTATTCTGTTTTTCTATCCGTGAAGTGCAGAGTTTGACGCTATGGCAAGAACAAGCAGACCGTCCGTGAGTCCACCGGTGGCAAGGCGCCAAGGAAGCAGCTCGCCACTAAGGCTGCCCGCAAGAGCGCGCCGGCTACCGGCGGCGTGAAGAAGCCTCATCGTTACAGGCCCGGCACCGTGGCTCTGAGGGAGATCCGCCGTTATCAGAAGTCTCCTGAGCTGCTCATCCGCAAGCTGCCCTTCCAGCGCCTGGTGAGAGAAATCGCTCAGGACATCAAGACCGACTTGCGTTTCCAGAGTGCAGCCATCTCTGCTGGAGGCGAGCGAGGCATACCTGGGGTGTCAGTTCGAGGACACCAACCTGTGCGCTATCCACGCCAAGAGAGTGACCATCATGCCCAAGGATATTCAGCTGGCCCGCCGTATTCGCGGAGAACGCGCTTAAAACACAACTCCGTCTAATATACACAAAGTCCAGCTCACTGTCTCAGAAAAATGAGCAAGTCTTCATTCTTTGGCTGTTTAAATATTTATAATGTGGTAAAGGGAAAGGAAATGTATAAATAATATATGTGTAGATATGGATGATTTATATTTCCATATACATTATACATAGGTTTCTAAATGTATGTTATGTATATTGTATAATGTGTGTATCTGTGTATCCATATTCACTTGCCTTTCTTTTCTGTTTAGAAATTATAAGAGTTATTTACCATTTCCATGTCAAGTCCTGAATATATCTTATTTAAAAATGGGATACTACTACTATTATTACTACTACTTTATTTTTATAATAATAATAATAATAATAATAATAATAATAATAATAATAATAAAAGTTCACAAGAAGAAGCCTTTATTTGTCAAATATACATTACAACACAAGTGAAATTTTCTTCTTCGCATATCCCAGCTTGTTAGGAGTTTAGGGTCAGAGCACAGGGTCAGACATGACTTGACGCCCCTAGAGCAGAGATGGTAAAGGATCTTGCCCAAGACTTCAACCGTGGCAGCGCTGGGGCTTGAACCATTGACGTTCTGATCAGTAATCCAGAGCCTTAACCGTTGAGCCCCCACTACCCACCGTGTATTATATTTGTTATGTCAAAATAATACAATAAACAGTAATAACGCTGAGAGCTCTGTCTGTGTATAATACCCAAATCTTACCTTCTGTTTTAGGCAGCGTGTGCGTTATGCTGGATGGAGCATGACTGCCCTCCTGTGGCCAGACTCGGGAACGACAATTTCCCAGAAGCACTTTTCTGTTATTAAACTTTTAATAATGGTGCTTATATGTTTGTAGTATTTAGCCAAGAGTGGAGTAAGAAATATTAGATTATAGTAACATTAATATCTCTCTCTTTTTCGATAATTATTGATGAAACACATATTTCATTCAGGGGGCACAGTGGAAAGTGCTTAGCATGTTCTCCTCAAGCCTACAGGACTGTTGGTTTGATTCTCGCCTGCATGTTCTCCGCATGCTTTATTTCCTCCACGTGCTCTGGGTTTCTCTCCAGTCCAAAGGCATGTGTTGTGGGCTGGTTGGCATCTCTATATTGTCCAAAGTGTGAGATTGTGCCCTGCAATGGGTTGGCACCATGTCCAGGGTGTCCCCTGCCTCATGCCTGAATCCCATGGGATAGGCTCCAGGCTCCCCATGACCTGTGTAGGATAAGCAGTACAGAGAATAGCCATGGAAGGATGGATATATGGATATTGACTGCCTTCAAGTGGCCCAATTTAGGAAGTGCATGTTCCCCAAGACATAACTGTTTAGAGCAGCGGTTCTCTACCTTTTTTTAAAAAAAATTGTGCACCCTACACAAACACCAATGCTAGACAGCGTTAAATCTGGTTTATACTCGACATGTCCGGAAAAAATGATGTCATTGCGGAGTGTGCGGTCGAGCATGTTGAGTGCGCGAGGCTTCATTTCTCATGGCGGTCTGCATGGCACCGGATCCGGAAATGAATGACTTGGAGGCGACTCATGCCGGAAGGTACGATTGTACAGGTATCTCTATGATCCATCCAGGCGGGACCTTAGAGAGAGCCAGATGACACAAAATTCATGGAAAGGTTTTTAAAATAGTGATTTGGATTTGCTTTGTACATACTGCTGAGAGAATAAAGCCAAAGCTGACAGTTTTTTGGGGTGCACCATGTTTTCATTCATCAGTATCTTCACAAATAAACACAGTCACTACACTACACCATCAGACACAGTGATTACACCTCATTCTGCTGTCTTTATACACAGAGACATTTACACTGATGGTGAACATCCAGAGTGATCATTCTGTAATATCTTTCTTTTCTCTCTATACATAAAGAGACATTTATACTGATGGTGAACATCCAGAGTGATCATTCTGTAATATCTTTTCTCTCTATACATAAAGAGACATTTACACTGATGGTGAACATCCAGAGTGATCATTCTGTAATATATTTATTTTCTTTCTATACATAAAGAGACGTTTACACTGATGGTGAACATACAGAGTGATCATTCTGTAATATCTTTTTTTTTTTTTTATCTCTGTACATAAAGAGACGTTTACACTGATGGTGAACATACAGAGTGATCATTCTGTAATATCTTTCTTTTGTCTCTTGTTATAGGAGACCTGGATCTCCAGAATTTGTAGTCTCAGCCCTGCCGTTATTTCTTTTTTAATGTAAATACAAGCTGATATATATGCTAAGTTCATATATTATAATTGCCTTGAAATATGTTTTATGATTAAACTATGTAAAGAACCTCAACCTTGACAGCCCAGGGAAATACAATCGTGTCAGGAGAAAGAGAGGTCCAAGAAGAAAAAGGGAACAAGCCTGCCCCAAGGTATCCAGCGATATGGAGAAAAACGGATTGGAAAATCTTCCGCTAAGAAGGCTGATCCTGACGTTCTCCAACCGGACCTGCGAGGTTTACAACTCGACACGCTGGATGTGAAGAGAACTGAGGAACTAATATTGGAAAGTAATCGTTTAATGAAGAAATGTGATAGTATAAGGAGTGTCTTGAATAAAAAGGGGGCTGAAGCTACAATGTTAAAAGACCGAGCTAAATTTAAACGTGCAGAGAGCATTACGCAGCTAAATCAGAGATATGGACAAAAATA
This sequence comes from Ictalurus punctatus, assembly GCF_001660625.3. NCBI lineage: Eukaryota > Metazoa > Chordata > Actinopteri > Siluriformes > Ictaluridae > Ictalurus > Ictalurus punctatus. The sequence goes on from NW_026521088.1 coordinate 2,000,902, forward strand.
CACTGAGAAAATGAAACAAGAAGCACATGTCTGTCTTGAGAGGCCTAGACCCTCTACTTTTACCACACAGGTGGACACATTGGAAAGATTGATCAAAAGCATTGATATAAAATTGAAGCATGTCAGTGAACCATAAAATAACATTTAACAGTTTGAGAACTGTTTCTCAAACCACACAGCTTCCTGTTTTTCTCTTAAGAAAACAAGTTATCATTCTTTACCGATATGTTGATCTTTATGCTGTACGGTTTTGTGAGAAATACCTGCTATATTCTTGTTTTTCTCTTAAGAAAGCGCCATACACTTTTCTGTGAATTCTATTTTATCTCTAAGAAAGCAAGTTAACACTCTGTTGACCTTTATGTTTTCTGCTGACAACGCTGCTACATTCTATTTCATTTCTAAGAAACTGAGCTAGTGCATCAAACCTCATCTTGTTTTTTTCGCTTAAGAAAGCGAGCTAGAGTTGTACACTTTTCTTAGAAATAACTGCTACACTTTTGTTTTTTCTCTTAAAAAAGTGAGCTAGTGCTGAACACTTTTCTGACAAAAGACTGTTTTTTTCTGACAAAAGACTATATTCTAAGTTTTTCTCTTCAGAAAGTGAGCTGGCGCACCAAGACTGCATGATATTTTGAGCATCATGCTTAAACCCTAGCACCTGAAACCACAATAAATAAAGGTATAAATACTTGGAATAAGCCAGCATTAATTTGCCACTCCTCGGGTGAAGGTCTTGTCATTTTAATTTCTTGAAAAAGGAAACCACTATTCAGATCCTGCGTGGTCTAAGGATTTTCTTTATTTTATTTTTCTCTATATTTTGAGTTAAAAGTAATTGTAATCCTTTTGTTTTTTACTTTAATAAACCGAAGTCTATATAAAGGCTGATTCGTATATTTCACTGTAAAGAGTACGACTCCTTTTTTTCATACGTCTTCAGAGAAGAAAATGGACTTCAAAGGGTTCTCGAGCCCAGAGGCATGAAAGCTTCACTTCCTGATAAAGGTAAGAGAAAGTAATTCTACAGGCTCTATCAGTTTTATGATAAGAGTAGTGGGTAGAACACAGAACACTGGCATAAGGAATTCCAGGGGAAATATTACACTCTATACATAAAGAGACATTAACACTGATGGTGAACATACAGAGTGATCATTCTGTCATATCTTTCTTTTCTCTGTATACATAAAGAGACGTTTACACTGATGGTGAACATCCAGAGTCATCATTCTGTAATATCTTTTCTCTCTGTACATAAAGAGACGTTTACACTGATGGGAGAATATAATAATCACCTGGTTTTGTAAATGTGAGAAATGACATCTGCAGGAAGCTCGACGTTTTTTCTGATGTCTACAGTAATTGCTAACATTTAGCCTACAAAATGAGCCTACAATAAATAATAAGTCTATTTAATGAATAAAATAAATTGAGGTTGTTTAGTTTAGTTTTATACATGTTCTCATATTTATAGCTGTGTGTTGTTGTAATGTGACAAGTGATAATCTCAAGGTTTATTGGGTTTTATATGATTATTATTATAATTTTATATATAATTAATTATTATTATTGTTATGCGTGTGTGTGTCTTTGTTATTATTATTATGTTTCTCATCTATATTAAATGTTTTCTACACATTTGATCATTTTAGAAAATGTTTGAAGGATTTTTACACACACCCCTGCTCTCATCAGACAGAACCTCGATTGGGAAACACTGGGTTAGTTACTCGTCTGACCAATGTGTTTAACTTACTCTCCATCATCACTTTTATTCTGAGTAACATTCATTATTCACACAAAAACTACTTACACACCAATCCTCACTAATATCAGGATACTCGCTCTCATTAAGGGAAAACCAGAAAAAATACATGTCTGCAGATATTTAAGTAAACTTACTCAGTGTATGAGTTCTGCTTCTTTATCTAATGATCTGCTGAGTGTTTCTAGCACTTCCTGGTATTTAAATTTTGTTTATATATTTGTATAGAGCTCTGACAGTTGTTCGTGCACAGCTGAATGAATCCACGAGATAATAAATGAAGGTAATGAAATGATAATGTGTGTGATGTAGATTTGACCAGACTTTTAATTCTGTTCTCCGTATTTGCAGCGTTTTCAGGCTTTTACTTTCAGTATTTGCAGGCCTCAGCTCCATGGATCAGAAAGCTGTCTGATAACAACCCATAACCGTGTGTGTGTGTTTATTACCCTACCTCAGTACCCCTCCCCCTCTGCAGAATAAACAGGTAGACAGTGAATGTGAAAGTCAGAATCTTCATTTAATACACCATTTCAGGAGTAAAAACACAGTGAGTGTCTACATCTAAAGCTATAATATATAAACACACTGAATGTGCACTAGAAGCAGAAGAGTTTTGTGGGTTTGTACTGAAGTTTGAATGTACACAGGTTGTTTTATGACTTGATACAGAGACTATTTCCTGTAAGTGAACTCTGTGCTGATACAGGGTTTGATTTAACACACCGATGTTGGAGTGAAGTAAACGTGTGTCCTGCTGTAATCTGGAGAAGGAGACATGACCTCCAACATGAGTGTGTCTGGAGAACAGGACTTAAAGAGAGACGAGAGGTGAGTTACTTTTCCATTCACCAGCAATAAACACACACCGTCTCATGGAACAGATCTGTATCTCTAAACACTCACTAGTTAACAGAGGAACTAGACTTTGGTTTAAGGTGTTTAATAGCAGTGAATATATCACTGATCTGATCTAAGAACAGTTTAGAGAAATCATTCACTGAGAGAAGAGTAAAAAGGACTGTGTAATGTGGAGGAGAAGAGCAGCGTAGCTTTGAGTCAGTGAACTCTACAGGCTTTAAGACCCAGCTGAGTCAGTTATCTGTGATTGGGACTCCTGACATCAGTGTAATTCCTGAGGTATGGGGCGTGTCTCCTGTTTGAATAAGTGTGCAGACTGGAGCTGAATTAAAAAGATGGAATTATTGGTGTTTAATGATGAACACATTGTGTAACAGTGCTGAGACAGCAGAGTATTAATTATTGCTGATATTTCTGTTTAATTCTAGAATGATGGAGGGAAAGAGATCAGACTCACCAGAACCCAGCTGTGTGTCCATGAAGAGTGACGCGTCAATGCATCATCCACTCAAGTTCAGAGACGGAGCCAGTTCTCCTGATGTGAGGTCAGTACAGTGAGGTGTTTTACAGCAGTGTTCCACCTGATCAAACTCACTGGTCTCATTCTGAAGCCCTTCATGATCTTTATCAGGTGTTGAAGCAGAAAAACACTAAACTGTGCAGTGCTGCAGCTCTCGGACTGGCAGTGAGGAAAACTGCTTTAAGAGTTCAGTTCAGCCTGCAGTCCCTGAGCTGGAGGGTCTGTGCTGCTACACAACAACATTTACACCTGGGACATTAATGACGAGATCACTATTTTATTCATAAACATGTTAGTGTCAGTGATAAATCCTGAAATCAGTGTATTGTGTTAAGAGGATCGTGTTAAATATCTGTCTCTGTATGTATTAGTGTGTGTTGTGCAGCTATGAATACATATAGTCTATATCACATCATGTGTTTTATTTCTTCACAGACCACAACAGAAGAAATCAAACCTCAGCAGAAATCAGTTGGACTCCATATTCAAGGTGTGTGTCTTTTTAATGTGTGTAACTTGTGTGTGAGTAGGTTGCAGGTTTTTTATTTAAGATCATGACCATTTACTGATTTATTGATGTACAGCAGCATTATGGGTAATCAGGCAGAATTTCAGCTGTAACTGTGGTAATAGAAAAAGACTTTTATTCTTTTCATAAAATAAAAGCATCTCTGTGTGTAACATTATAATATTTAGATGTGTTCTTGTGTGTTTCTAACCAGGAGCTGGAACACAAAGTCACACTGCACGTCCTGAAGAACATGGACCACACAGATCTCGCTCACACACTGCACAACAGTAAGAGCTCTGAGTCATGGCTTTATTCCATCAGGTTCACTTCAGAGAGAGGAAATAGTTTTAGATAGGAACACTTTTAGTTTTAAGTTCGAGTTTAGTATCATGTACATCTGCTGCTTTTCTGTTCTGTTCGTGGTCCAGCTTGTGGTGACTCTGTACAATGGTCCTGTTCCTTCAGGAATATTTACTACATGAATCAGGAATGAACAGCAGCATTTGAATTTGACATTTAATCCTGTGTTCAGTGATTATACATTAAAACATGTTATTACTTTGTTTATTAGAGTCTGTGGCCTCTGTGTATCAGACAAGTGGGAGGAAAGATTCTTCCTGTGCAAGGTGCTGCTCTCACTTCTTTCAGCATAGCTCCTGGTCTCAGAACAGGTTTAGTTCATCGTTGCTGGTGTTGTGTAGAGGATGTCATATTGTGAAAGTCACAACTATCCCCGCTCAAGGTCTTGTGAAATAGTTGACCTTGTTTGTGACTATATTCATCGTGATGCTTTCAGCAGTTACTACATAAGTGTCCTTAATTTTTTACTATTTAAAGATTGTTTCAAAGTTTATTACAGGCTCAATGAATGTTCTTCTCCTTCACTAGAAGATAAAGGCCCGGTTTCACAGACAGGGTTTACATTAAGCCAGGATTAGGCCTTCGATCAATTAGGACATTTCAGTAGCTTTTATAAACGTGTCTTAGAAAAATATATTTCTGGTGCACATCCTGAGATAAAACAATGGCACTGACGTGTTTTAAGATCCGTCCATGCAAGTAGCTTTCAGTTAAAACAGCTCAGACATACATTTTAGTCTAGGACTAGGCTTAAGCCTTGTTTGTGAAACCAGGGGGAAAAGAAGAAGGGTGTGCTTTATTATGCTCGCTGCAGAATATGACAGAAGAAATGTGACCCACACCTATAGCTATAAAAAGCAGGTAGAACTGCAGTTAGCCTCAAATGTGTAGCTGGGCTGGAAATGAATTTTTGTATGCATGTATAATTTTTTTTTTCTATTACAGATGGACAAGCAAACAGATTTAAATGCTGTTGTGAATGATGGGTTACAGAATGAATGAATGAATGAATGAATGCCTTTTATTGTCACTATACATGTGTACAATGAAATTAAGAGCCACTCCTTTTTGTTCCGTGCAAACATGTACATTCAATAAACATTCAATAAACAAGAAGAATAAACAGATAAATAAACAAGATAAATAAACCAGATAAATAAACAAGATATACAAGACCTTCTCTACAGAAATGTCTTCCTGTGTTTATTATTATTTGAAGTTATACAGTGAGGGAAAGAAGTAGTTGATCCCCTGCTGATTTTGTACGTTTGCCCACTGACAAAGAAATGACCAGTCTGTAATTTTAATGGTAAATTTATTTGAACAGTGAGAGACAGAATAACAACAAAAAAATCCAGAAAAACGCACGTCAAAAATTTTATAAATTGATTTGCATTTTAATGAGGGAAATAAGTATTTGACCCCCTCTCAATCAGAAAGATTTCTGGCTCACAGGTGTCTTTTATACAGGTAACGAGCTGAGATTAGGAGCACACTCTTAAAGGGAGTGTATAATTTTTTTTAATATATTTTTTTATATTACAGATGAACAAGCAAACAGATTTAAAGGCTGTTGTGAATGATGGGTTACAGAAATGTTGTCCTGTGTTTATTATTATTTGAAGTTATATATTCTGATTTGTAAGCAAGATTATGAAGTCTCCTTTTGCTAATCATTTTACAGCATTATTAAAAAGTCCATGTACACAATGTTTATCCCGAGTGCCTTTTTGATGTATTTTATTATCCTGCACAAAGCAAAAACACAATCTGAGTGTAGATGCCCCTCGTAAATATTAATATAGTAATAGCAAATGGACAAGTGAAGGGGCAGCAATTACCTTAGACCCCGAGCTAGCAAGGGCCCCCAAAATGCTGCATAAACTTATAGTTAAGAAAGTTTTATTTTTTTACTTTTTGCTAATTAATTATGTTTTTTCTAAAAATGCCATCAGAATGCTTACTTCATGAGTGGCGTATTGGACTGGGTGTGGTGGTCCGCTCTGGGCCAGAAAGTCCAGGGCCACCTTTTGGCCCCGTAGACACGCCTGATTATTGCTGTTAATGCTAAATAACATAAGCTGAAAATTTAAATATTGATGTTAAAACACTGAAATGAGGGCCCCATCCCTATATTTTGTCTAGGATTCGACAAATCACTAAATCTGTCCTTGTGCTAGCCACTACACCACCACATAGGACACAAGTTTTATTTTATACATTTAAAAAATATATCTTTTATTTAAAAAAAATTGTATGAGTTGCATTTTTAAGCTATAATATTTGTGATTTTATGTGAAACTATTATAAACAGGTCACTCAAGCGAATTAATGATGTAGATAATGACTGAATCCTACTCTATGGACCCTTAGTCTCTGTATAAGAGGATTTCATTGGGGATGAAGTAATAGATTTAAACTCTATGTAGAGCGCTCTCTCGTGGCTCCACCCACCACGCACGTTCGAACCAATCATATTATCCTCCCTGGCGTCCATGGGCGTGGCTAACCGCGTCGGTCTGTTAAAGGTAGCAGGTTGTACATGGCGAGCGGGTTACTCACTGAGGGCTGGTGATTGGTGTAATGGAAGCAGTCTCTGAACCGCATTTAATGACGGAGAACTACAGGAGTGGAGAGAAAACGCAGCACTGAGCAACTTGTAGACTTCACACCCGACTGTAGGTGGCTAGGTGAACGCGTTTGGCCTTATTTATTCGCTAAGCTGCTAGCTTGTTAGCTCTGCGGCTGTTTTAGTATAAAGTACTAACTTGAGTTAACTCGGTGGGAGTTTATTTAGCGCCGGATAAACGGTGAACTAGTTAGTTTAGTAAATCTGACGCTTCTCGGGAACTTGTAGTTTATTCGCCTCGCTGTCTGGGTGACGCAGAGAGCAACTGTTTACCAAGTGACTTTAATTTCAGTGCTTTTTGAACTGTCTCTCAGCCCTAAATAGTTCCGCGGTATTTGTGTGGAATTGGGATGAACGTCTAGTTAAAGGGTTGATGTCTCGCTGGCGCAGTGATTTGTTCTTTAGGAGTGTTTTTCTCTTGAACAGCGCTCTGTGTGGAGACCTTGAGGTAGTTCTGTAGTCACAGGTGCACAAATCAGTCACACAGCTCCAGCTCCACCTGCGCCTCTCGCAGGGAAACGGGTTCTGTGCACTGGCTCCGTCCCAAATCACCTTGTATGGAATCTCTATCTCTAGTGCACTAGGTGCGGTAGAGACTCCATTCGTTCAGACCGTGTGTAGTGTACCTAGATACGCAGTCGTGCAGGATTTGGGCACAGGCCACGCTAATGAAACATCATCCATTTCAAGTCAAGTTGCTATTGTTAAACTTTTCACTAAATCCTGTATGGAAACGTTGCTGTTCAGTTGTTCTATAAGCGCAATTTCTACCAAATACAGTGGAGTGTAAACGTTTGTACCCCCTTTTGGTTTCTTTTGGACGGAAGGGTGTTAAATGTCCTAAACACTACATAATTTGACTGTAAGTAGAAGTTAATTTTATTATCAGACTCGGATATTCATGTTAATATTTTTAATACTGCTCATTAGTGTTAAATGACTTGAAAGAGTCAACACATGGGATGGTCATGGCAGGGTCTTGATTTTGTGGTCAGTAAACCGTTTTTGTGTTGATTTTGATGTATGTTTTGGATCACTGTCCTGCTGGAAGATCCAGCCACGGCCCATTTGAATCTTTCTGGCAGAGGCAGTCAGGTTTTCATTTAATATCTGTTGATATTTGATATTAGAGCTGGATGATATGGCCAAAATATATATCACGATATATCTCTTAATTTCAGTTGATATGATATAATTCCGATAACGATATGAACAATATAAATCCTCAGAAAAACTGCCAAGGACGCCCACAACAGATGTCTGTACCTTCAAACTTCTGTAAACTTCTCCTCCTATAAAACTATATAATAACTTAGAAATAAAAATGGCACAAATATATGAATGTTCACCTTTAATTTTAATTTAACCTTCATACAAACACAGTGTGAAATCACCATCAAATAAACACAAAACTCTCACCTTTGTCAATATTAATATCTTTCACTTTAAACTACAACATAGGCTGATTATTTTATTCTTATAAATTGAATTAAAAGTGCTTCAGCCAGGATAAAAAAAATATGAAAAATATTCAGAGTTGCTGAAGAAAACAGAAAAAGTGTGAGCAATAACAAGAACACATGTTGCTGGGGCAGGGACATTGTTGGGGGTTGATGACTGTAGGTCCAAATTTTGCCTATTACCTGAAGACACTTAACATAGAAACAGATACTCACATATTCAATTGGAGAAAGAAAAATAAGACACCAGCCGTGAGTGAGAAGAAGCAAGGGTCCAGGTTTATTCGTTCCGTTCCACCACACAAGGTCCACACAGTTTGAGACGTCCCAAAATGCGATCTAAAAAAAAACAGAGCTGAAGCTCTTCTATTTATACAGTTTTCTTAGGGTCAGGATGACCCAGACACCAATGTGTTTTAGAAAGAGCTTATCAAAATTACCATTCTGTTTTAGAAAGAGCCCTCCCCGAACACCATTCGGTTTTCGAAAGAGCCTTCCCATAATACCAATAGGTACGAGACTCAACATTTCGGAGAGACCTTGGTCTCACGGTGTCCGCTGTTCCCATCGACAGTTATCTTGCGGCCCTAGCCATTCCCATCGACCGTTATCTCCCGGCCCTAGCTGTTCCCATAGACGGTTGTCTCACAAGTGCAACTTGGCTCAACTACCCTTATAAACGGCCCATCTTGGTTCTCTCTTAAAAATTAAGGCCTTCGTCTGTGTTACTCCTGACTTTTTCTCGTGAGAAAAGAATCCTCCACACCTTCAAGTGCATTATGAGTAAGTTTCTTTCATATTTTTCTGTATTTCTGTTTTATAATGCTTTTTTTCTTTTCATATTTGCTCTACATTTCTGTTTTATATCTGGTTATACTGCTTGCAAGTATTTTACCCCCTTTTCTGTACCCCATACTTCACAATATCATTATAATATCCTTATAATATCCTAATACTCCTTTTATTATTCTTATAATGTTCTGTTTTCCGTGTGTGTGTGTCTTAGTTGACCGTCCACCTACGCTCTGAGGCCTGCCACACTAATCAAATACATGTATTGTTATCCCCCTGTGCCTTGCTTATCTGTGTGTTGTGTCTTAGGTGAACATCTGTTTATACAGTCCACCAGCCCAGTGAATTCTCAATAAGATTACATATTACTCATACTAGGTCTCCCTCGTGTTTATTTCATGTATATTTTATATACAACACTACACTCACATAATGTGGCTTCAATTCCTGTTGAAAATATCATAATTATGAGGTGAATGAACATGAAAGTATAACTAGGACTCATATTTTTATATGAGCCCTGACTTTATGAACTGAGAGTAAGTTAAAAAAAAAAAAAAAAGTAAAGGCAGCCCCCACAATGAATGTGCCACCTACAGCAGACAGTAAAATTTAAGTGGTACTTTTGCTTGTTAACTAAGAACTACAGCTCGATATTTTTCTTCAGTAAGTAAAAAATAAACTTCTTGTTGATGAAATTGCAAAACAAATAAATAAATAAAAGAAAATGTCTCACGCTGTCAATTTTACTTCCAAAACCTGTTGAACACACCAAATCATAATGACCATCTCCGATATTGTGTGCACAAACTTCTGAGGAGGACTTGAAGGCAGCAATAAATGATGTCACATGATTTATTAACAACAAACAGATAAAAACAATAAAGTGTCCATGTTCTCCTGGACTGTTGAATAAGGTGAGTAAATGAATAAACCTTTTACCTGTGTAATGATTGCTCTGATTTTTAAGAGACTTACTGTATACTTATAATGTAATGTACACATCATATAAATTATCAGTTCATTTGGAGAAGGATATAAGGATAATGATTCTCAAATAATTACTTTTCTTCTCTTTTTCTATTTCTATGAAGCCCAAATTAAATCTCATTAGATTCAAGCAAGAATCTGTTTCATAAAGTCTTATTGTTTTCTTAAAAACCTTATTTTTTGGTTAATGGTGATGGACAGTGTGCACTGATCCGGTTTCTGTTTTATAGCCACTCTAGCGTTTCACTAACAGTGTGTCATGGAATGACTGAAAGACAATATGTATACCTCCTAAATTTTAAACTTTTTAAACAGGAACAACCCAGCCCCACTTGCCCCCATCATCCTGTGTGACTCCCCAGTTGATACTGTGCACTCCTGCCGCTTCCTGGGAACTATCATCACCCAGGACCTCAAGTGGGAGCTGAACATCAGGTCTCTCATTAAAAAAATCAGAGTGTACTTCTTGTGGCAACTGAAGTTCAACCTACCAAAGACAATTATGGTGCACTTCTATACCTCCATCATCAGTATGGTGAGTCCATACTCACCTCCTCAATCACCATCTAGTACACTGCTGCCACTGAAAAAGGACAAGGACAGACTGCAGCATGTCATTCGCTCTGCTGAGAAGGTCATTGGCTGCAATCTGCCACCCCTTCATTATCTGTGCACTTCCGGGATTATGGCTGACCCCTCTCACGCTGGACACAAACTTTTCCAGGCACTCCCCTCTGGCAATAGGCTGCAGTCCATCAAGTCCAAAAACCCATGCCACAAAAACAGTTTCTTCCCATCGAAAATGGCCTCATTAACAACACTGAAGGCCCACCATGGTCTCTTATTCGCCTCCATGAACATTTACACATCACATTAACGAACAACCCCACATTGTTGTTTCATATGCGTTACATTAACACACAACTCAGACTGCTGTGTACAACACATACTGTACTAATGTACAGTTAATGTCTTTATTTTTATTTTCCTAAACCTTCCAAAACATAACTTCCTAACTCTCTCTTATTAATATTATATTACTTCTTGTATGTACTGTTATTGTTAAGCGGCAGTACACCAAGACAAATTCCTTGTACATGTAAACCCACCATACTTGACAATAAATCTGATTCTGATTCCCAACAAACATCACTGCGAAAGACCGTTCAAAACTGTCATGCACTTACAAATTTCACCAATTCAAGTAGGTTTCCACAAAAAAGTACAATAAACTCCACAAGTTGCATCGCACATTTTGAGATCATGCATTTATGGCTGCAAAAATCAGAAAAAAACTGGAAATCCTGTAAGGACTGATATTGAATCTTGCTACTTTGGATTTCGTGGAATTTCAGAGTAATGAGGTCTAAAGCTGACATCCAAAATGTGTTTTAAAACATGTTCTGTAATGTGTTCTCCACAGTAAACACCTTACTGAACATTCTTTCCCACGAGTACAGGCAGGCACATATCCATCATGGAGCTTCCGGGAAGTGTGATGATCATTCCCCAGGATACCATGACTGGTGTAGTTAAAGGCAGCAGAGTGCAGCAGCACCATGTCATTGAAAGCTGGAAAAGCCTTTACCTCTACAAACAGTTTGTTACTCAATGTGAGAAAGAGGTGGCTGCATCGACAAAGTGCACCGAGGCTGGGGTGCTAGTCAGGCATGGAGTTTATGGAAACATGCTAACGTTATACCTTAACAGCAGCGCACCCCTCACTCACGTACTCCAGTTTTAATTGAAGGTTCACATTTCAAATTCCTGTTGGAATCTTTCTGACCATGTTCATGTACAGTTTGTATAAGATTTAGTTCCACTTATTCCTACTGATTATTGTGAAATGTTTAACAGAGGTACAGTATATTTTGAGATGTTTACATAACCTTTGAAAATAAATTATTGGTTTTAAATTTGCTTTCTGTTTCTGTTGTAGATTTTTAGCTTATTTATTAAATGATCTGGCAGACAGAAAATGGGAGTGAGAAATTCAATTCAATTCAATTTTATTTCTATAGCGCTTTTTACAATAGACATTGTCTCAAAGCAGCTTTACAGAAATATCAACACGGTATACAGATATTAAAGGTGTGAATTTATCCCAACTGAGCAAGACACTGAGTGGCGACGGTGGCAAGGAAAAACTCCCTAAGATGTTTTAAGAGGAAGAAACCTTGAGAGGAACCCGACTCAGAAGGGAACCCATTCTCATCTGGGTAACAACAGATATTGTGAAAAAGTTCATTATGGATTTATATGAAGTCTGTATGGTGTTAAGAGCAGCCGTAGTCCCAGCAGTCTGGAATTAAAGAAGATTTGGGCTCCATCCAGAGGCAGAAAGGATCTGGATCTCTAGTATCTCCATAAATTCGTGTGGGGCTTGGTGAAAGGAGAGAGGGAGAAAGTAGAACAGAATCTAGTCAGGGTAGGCTTGAGTAAACAAATACGTTTTAAGCTTAGACTTAAACACTGAGACTGTGTCTGAGTCCCGAACACTAATAGGAAGACTGTTCCATAACTGTGGGGCCCTATAAGAGAAAGCTCTTCCCCCTGCTGTAGCCTTCACTATTCGAGGTACCGTCAAATAGCCTGCATCTTTTGATCTAAGTAGGCGTGGCGGATCATATAAAACCAAAAGGTCGCTTAGATATTGTGGCGCGAGACCATTTAGTGCTTTATAGGTTAATAAGAGTATTTTATAATTAATGCGAGATTTTACTGGGAGCCAATGCAGTGTGGATAATATCGGTGTGATATGGTCGTATCTTCTAGTTCTAGTTAGGACTCTAGCAGCTGCATTCTGGACTAATTGGAGCTTATTTCTATTCCTACTGGAACATCCAGACAGTATGGCATTACAATAATCTAATCTAGAAACTTTTGGTAGGTTTAGTATTTAGCCATAAGTTTAAAAAAAAATAATGTTGCAGTGGCACGAAGCTCAGTAGAATTTTCTGCCATAAGTTTAATTACCCCAAAGTTCTATGATTTTGCTGTAGCAGTGCCATTGATTTGGGACATCCATCCATCCAGCCATCCATTTTCTGTACCGCGTATCGTACACAGGGTCATGGGGGAGCGTGGAGCCTATCCCAGGGGACTTGGGGCACAAGACAGGGGACAGCCCTGGATAGGGTGCCAACCTGTTGCAGGGCACAATTGCACACACACTCACACACATTCACACACTACGGATCATTTGGAAATGCCAATCATCCTACAACACGTCTTTGAATTGGGGAGGAAACCACATCACCGGAAGGAAACCCCCGAAGCATGGGGAGAGCATGCAAACTCCATGCATATGATAGTTGTTGTTATTGTTGTTATTATTATTATTATTATTATTATTATTATTATTATGAGGATCCCGTTGTGTGCGGGAGAGGCTTTTCCAGCCTGTCTCTCTACCACACCTTAAAGCATCTTAACATCACAGGACAACAAATGAAAAGAACTATCAGGAACACCACAGAGGCTGCTGAGAGAGCTTCAAGAAGGCTCTGGAGGGTGATCAGCAATTTGGACACAGGCCAGGTCCAGGGAGTCTTAGGATTAAAGACCCGAAACACCCAGTGACTCCAGGTTCCATCACTAATGTGTCCAAAAGCACATTGCAAGATGTATGAAAAAAACATGATAATATTAATAATAAAAATTCATTCATTAATTCCATAAAAATCAGAAAAGTTGACTGGACTAGAAAAAACATGCACAATGACCATCCAAGCTGTTTTTTATTTTATTTTTATTTTATTAATTACATTATTTTTGCAGACCCAGCAGATACAGTCAGGTTCATAAATATTTGGACATTGACAAAGTTATTGTTTTTTAAAATATATATTTTTACCACAGTATATTGGAGTGGACATAAAATAATATCAATATTCATTCTTTCATTCCAAGTCCAATATACTGTGTTCGACAGCTAAAATAATAACTTTGTCAAGTAACGTAGAGGAAACATTAGCATTGTCTGTACACCAAAAAAAAAAGAGAACCTCTATGTTATGTTAGTATCAGGGTACTGGTATTGCACCTCCCCATAGTCCACCTCCTCTGTATTAAAGGTCATTTTAGATAGCAACTATAAAAAATATAGTAGTTTAAAAAACAACACCCTACTACACACTCGTCTCCTCATGCTGCAAGTGCACACTGGTTTTGGCCTAGTAGGGCGAGTAAGGGGAATTGAACACAGGTTATTGGGAAAAAATAAAATGTAAAGCAAGGCAATGTTCCTAAGCACACCTCCAAAGCTGTAACAAAATGGCTTAAAGACAACAAAGTAAATCTACTCGAGTGTCCATCAAAAACACCCTGACCTGACTCCCAAAGAAAATTTGTGGACTGAAGTGAAAAAGCATGTCTGAGCAATGAGGCCCTCAAAACAGTTCTGTCCAGAGGAATGAGCACAAATTACAGCAAATCACGAGAAGCTTGTGGAAGGCTACTCCAAGTTCAATCAATGAACAGGCAATACCACTAAACACTAACAAAGTGTATGTAATTACTGTAACATTAAGCATAAGGGTTAATAATCTGTCATGTACATATGTTTATAGTTGAATCATTTTCAGACATGGTTTGGTAATTCTAGACAACATGGTTCAGGTTAATTGGGAAAGACTGGAAATACAGTAAGTGAAGAAAGGAAAAGTGAAGGGATTTACAGGAAGAGATGCATGAAACACCTCACACCTATGGTTAAATGATGGGTTGGCGGTTAAATGATGGACTGATGGATTTTATCTGTATTAAATGGTGTTTTTATGAAACAGCATAATAAGCAGGGTAATGAGGTAGACTGGGAAAAGACTGGGACTAGACTGGGAGCCAGGGAAAAGTGAGTGGTAAGGATCTACACCTGTGCAGGATTTTGTAGCAGGTGTTCTGTGTTTCAATGAGCAGGATAAAAGGGGGAGAGAGGGGACAGACACAGGAGAGGAAGAGGACAGCCGTGTGTCTAGATATGTGCATAGTGAAATAAAATTTCTGAAATGAGACAGAAATAATGAAGGAAAATAAAGGTGATTTTTGAGCCTGCCCCCATCTCCTCATTTTTGGTCCACCCGTATGCAGAGATTTTTACTTAGTGTACTGTGTTTATGTAATCATAGAGATTAAAGCTGTTTTTTTAAAATCCACATTCATACCCAATCTTTTATAGAATTCACTGTAAACAGATTATGTTAAAACACACACACAATTAAAAAACATCATTAAAAGGTAAGTAGCATTTATAATTTATTTCTTGCCATACCAGCATACCATAGAATAAAAAAAGTAAAATAAATGAGAAAACAAAACCAGCATGAATTCATAAAATGTATGTACACTAAATAAAACTCTCTGTATATTCAGTATTAGACCTATTAAGTAATGTTCTATATTTCTCAGTCCACCTTATTCCACTGCTTCTTACAATGTTTCATAAAAACACGCACTGTAATGCACAGAAAATCCATCAGTGTATCATTTAACCATGCAGCCATTATATCCTTTTACTTTTCCTCTTTCCACTTATTGTATTTTATGACTGACAATTAACCTGAGCCATGCTGTCTAGAATGATCAAACCTTCTGGTAATTTCCAAACCAAACTAATGTTCTGCCTCTTTTGTTACAGTAGCACACCTTATACAGTAGCTTGTACTGATATTATAACTAGAACACCACCATGAGAGAATTACTATTAACTTTATGACTTTAGCAACACTACAGTTCAAAAGTATGGAGTCACTCAGAAATTGCCTTGCTTTTGAATGAAAATCACAATTTTTAAAATAACATTGATCAGAAATACAGTCATTATAATAGTTGGATTTTTAAGGGAATATCTACGTAGGCATGGAAAGGCCCATTTTCACCAACCAGCAACTCCTGTGTTCCTGTGGCACATTGTGTTGCTAATCTGACATTATCATGGTAAAAAGTTCATTCATCATTAGAAAACCCTTGTGCAATGATGTTAGCACGGCTGAAAACCGTTGTGCTGTTTAAGAAAGCCTTACAACTGGCCTTCTTTGGGCTACTTGAGAACCTGGAGCATCAGCATTTGTGGGTTTGATTACAGACACAAAATGGCCAGAAAGAAAGAGCTTTCTTCAGAAACTCATCAGTCTATTGTTGTTTTGAGAAATGAAGGCTGTTCCATGTCAGAAATAGACAAGAAATTGAATATATCTTACAAAGGTGTGTAGTAATCTCTTCACAGAACATGACATGAATGAAGTTGTTACTTCTATCATGCAGTTCCACTGCAGTGGCTTAGTAGGTGGCTTTGTACTCAACCTATTTGCATTAAAGGAATTAGAAATCATTTTATATTAACAATATTTTCCCCTTCACATATTGAAGCCATGGATTTCTAATAATCTGACAATTATATGAGTGTACGATATTGACCCATAGAGTAGATACAAGTAAAAAGCAGATGCGATTTGTCAACTTTACTCATTTATCTATCATCAGTAACCACTTCATCCTGCTCAGGATTCGAGGAGGATCCAGAGTTTATCCAGGATTAATGGGCAAGAGGCAAGAATATATCTTACATCAGTCCATCACTGGAGACCACGGACACACACAGACACAGAATCACAGACTCATTCACACCCTGGGGCAAGATAGCATAGGAGATTCACCAACTAGTAGGTCTGTGTGGTGGGAGAAAACCTGGAGGAATCCTGCACAGACGCAGGGAGAAACTGCAGTTCCACATAAACAGTATCCTGAGCTCAGGATCAAATCAGGGAACATGGAGCTGTGAGGTAAACTGGTCTACATGAACCATACTCATACACAATATATGGTAAATCCACTTGGAGGAAGGAGTGAGGATGATTCATTCATTAATAATTATTAGGGCTGCAACTAACCATTATTTTCATAATCGATTAGTTGGCCGATTATTTTTTAGATTAATCAGATGGGGCGGGGCAAACTTTCAGTACCATTTCTTCTTATTTGAAATAAAATCCACAAACTGAGTTTTACTTCAGACTAAAACTTTACACAAGTGTTTGTCCAAAACAGAAAAGAACCCAATACACACACACACACACACACACACCAGAATATATATTATTAATTAGGACTGTAGTTTAATTCAGTGCTTTTTGTGCAGCCATGAAAATAATGCATAAATACTATAAAATAAATTATATAAAATTTTGTGTTTGAATTAGACATTACAGATCTTACTCGCGCTACACGCTGTATCAGTGTGTCTACACCGCGCGTGATCGCAACACGGCCTCGTTACTAACACACCACTTCCATTATAATAAACAACAGAATTTACACTGCAAGCGCACAGATACAGCATATAATGACAATAAAATTAAATTAAACTAAACCTTTTAAGCAGCGTGCACCAGTTTCCCCTGCCCCTTACACACAGTGGATATGAACATAACTTTGTGCTTCGCGGTATTTAATATAAAATGCTCCCTGCATTTCTGATTTTCTTCCTCAGTGACGTGATGATTTCTCCTCCATCTGATGGAGACTGACGTCATGTTGGGAATAATAAGTAACGCTGACAGAGAGTAAACTGGAGAAAGTCAGTGTCGGTGTCTCTGAGTGTTTGCTAATGCTAGCGTGCGTATGACGTCATGCGTCATCGTGACTTATACTACCGGTTAGTAAAAAAATCGCTAGTGATACATTTGAGATGATATTACCTTTCTAAAATCCACACAGTAGAGTATACAGAGAGTAGAGTACACAGTGCATAGTGTAAGTGTACAGTACTTCATTTGGGACAGAACTTTAGTATTTACTCACCGAAGCGTGTTTTCTGAACAGAAGTAATGTAAGGCAGACCATCTAGTCCATAATGACTTTTTGACTTTTTTTTGACCCAGTGTAAAATGTTAAAGAGCTATCTCTATATCTCTAGATATAACCATATATATCATGTTAGATGGTATGTTAGATGGTGGTATGCTGTGTTCAATAGGACTATGTGAGCACAAACAAACACTGAAATCTAAGAATGTTTTTTTTTTTAACAGATAATTAGTAAAAATGTGTCCGCACAGGTCTGTTAGATCTTTAACATATAACAGGTAGTGCAATAATGGAAAAATGGTGTAAATGTAAACATAACACACTATGACTGAGTATTCAGCAAATTAGCTTATACCAAATATGATCATAGCAGTTATAGTGATAGCAGCCAGGTGAAGTGTATATAAAGTGTATATAGTGACAATAAATTAGATACTATGTTTTTTTTTTATAATACAGTACAGTATAATTCAGTTGTTCTATTACTGCAATTTCAACCAAATACAGTGAAGTGTAAAAGTTTGTACCCCCTTTTGGTTTCTTTTGGACAGAAGGGTGTTAAGTGTCCTAAACACTACAAAATTTGACTGTAAGAAGAAGTTAATTTTATTATCAGACTCAGATATCCATGTTAATATTTTTAATACTGCTCATTACTGTTAAATGACTTGAAAGAATCAACACATCGGATGGTCATGGCAGGACCTTGATTTTGTGGTCAGTAAACCAATTGTGTGTTGATTTTGATGTATGTTTTGGATCACTGTCCTGCTGGAAGATCCAACCACGGCACATTTTAATCTTTCTGGCAGAGGCAGTCAGGTTTTTATTTAATATCTGTTGATATTTGATAGTCCATGATGCCATGTATCCTAACAATATGTCCAGGTCCTCTGGCAGAAAAACAGCCCCAAAACATTAAAGATCCACCACCATAGTTAACTGTATACATGAGGTACTTTTCCATATGGCTAGGGTGAAGTCAGCTAACATGGGCCACTTTTTGGTAAATGATTTATAATGCCATCAAATAAGCTATCATGTCTCATCATCTCATCAAATCATTATCTATAATGATATTTTTATAAATTATCATGGGCCTCTTCAATATAAATTTCTTTTAAAAATATGAAAAAGTATAATTGTTTTAAAATTATTAGGGTTAGAGTATTGGCAGGAACCCTCTTGAGCAACAACACAATGTTCAGGCAAATTGGGCCGGCTGTTCAGTTAACATGGACCAATATAAAAAGATAACAGGTAATTTCGACTGAAACCATTTTAATTTTAACAGTAAATTGACACTATTGTGTTCAGTGTGCCATAGCAGCAACACCGTAAATATATTTCATTTAATAGAAAGCGCATCTTCTCCACAGCTCTCGTGGTACAATGAGTTGCACTGACAGCAGCACACCCTAAATGTTCCCACTGCATTGAATGCTGAAGGACTATCGTGGTCTCTCCTTTCTCCCCAGCAGTAACCTCTACACAGGGTTTACCCACCTCCCCAACCACACGAGTAGAGTAAAACTGATCTTGTAGGCCAAATACATCACAATTCCACAGATGTGATGGAACATTTCTGATTGCAAGTTCCTCCAGCAGGTCTTCATACTGTGGAAACCACTTTCCTAACACACTACATTGCTGTATGGTTCAAGCTGCTTGGTTTGTTTCCTGCTCTCCAGGTCCTCCCTCAGTAGAGTAGAGGTTGATGGTAAACTAACTGGTTTCTCTTCCATTATTATGTGTAGTTCCTTAGTTAAATCTGTGACCATAGACACTTCTACTGTTTGTTCTGCATGTTGTTTTAAGTTCCTTTCTCCCCTTTTTCCTTTAGGACCAGCCTGTGTTGGGGTAAATGAAAGTCTGGCTTTCCCCTCTCTACCGAACCCCCAATTTTCCCTTACGGTCCCCACATAGGAACCCATAACAGGTTGCGTACTAGGTTTAAGAGGTGGAAACGATTCAGGGTCATTGAAGGATTCAGCCAATGGGGTGAGTGACTTTTTTGGCATTTCTGTTAACATTGATTTCAGGGTCTGTGCTGAACTCGCTGTGAATTTCTTTCTATATCTTGTTTTGCTCCAGGTTACTGCGCTGTTGAAAACCTGAATGTCCAATTCCCTTATTTCAGACAAAATGGTTGCTATTACTTCATCGTAGTGTTCTTTTAAGATCTCTATATTATTGTACATCCACTGTTCTGTGTTTTGTTTGACCTTTTCCAGTGTTGACTGGTTTGGAGAAGGTTTAATGAAAGATGTGAATTTTGTGACCTGTCTCAACACACTTGGTGGATAAGGATTAGCCGGTGTTGTGGCCGCCAGAATTTCTGAATGATGTAGAGCCTGTAAAAATTTGAAATATTTTGTCAGTGTTAAATCTACAGCAGTTTTTGATTTGAGAGACCTTGAATTTGGTTTTCACTTACATTTGCAGGTTCCCTTATCGGTCCAGAGTCAGCCAAGACTTCAAATCTGTTGTGCAATACTACAGACATATTGTTAAAGTAAGTTCACTTTAAAAAGGAAGAAAGATGGAACAGCCTGTGCAAAGGGGAAGAATGAATAGGGGCAGAAAATCCTTTAAGATGAAATAGAATTCAGAAAGGAGAAACAGTCAAGGAAATTATTCAATCAACACAACACCAAATCAGAAACAAAACACATACCTGTGTACGTAAAGGGAAAAATGTAGAAGTGATGCCATCTGGTGGATGAATTAAGTAATCATTCCTTTGATGGACATCTTGGAACATGTGCATAAAATACGCCTTGTCTTTCTTCACAGGACTGCAATTTTGAGGTCTGGGTGAGCTACTGGCATAAAATGGAGGAAGAACATCCCAACAGGAGAACAGGAAAACTTCTTTGCAAAGTTGTATATATCCTTTTCTCTTCTTTGTTTTCAGTGTGCACACTCTTTGTAGACTTTACGTAGAAAAGGATTGTACTTACTCCTTTCAGGGTTTGGTCATCGTAGTTGTTTGAGGTTTAGTAGAGCTCCTTTCCTCTCTGGATCTCATTAAAAAAATTCATTTATTTATTTTATTAAACATATTCCAGGGCTCCAAGCAAAAAACAAAATCTTGGAGCCATTGGTTCCTAAACCCAAAATATTTATGTGCCAAAATAGTGATGTCATATGACATATGATGATATCATTGTTAAATGGCTACCTCACACTGCCTTTTCTTTCCCCTCTGTACTGTCTGCCTTTGTTTACTCTGCCTCCCATAGTTTACACAATGTATTCTTTACATACACAATATGTGCAATGTTCAGTACGTCATATAATAATAATAATAATAATGAGTCTTTATTGATCACATATACATTACAACACAGTGAAATTCTTTTCTTTGCATATCCCAGGTTGTTAGGAAGTTGGGGTCAGAGCACAGGGTCAGCCATGATACAGCGCCCCTGGAGTAGAGAGGGTTAAGGGCCTTGCTCAAGGGCCCAGCAGTGGCAGTGATGCCCCCATCTTGAATCATATTACCGTAAATACTTAAATGTGCAGTCATTTGTTTCTTTTTTTCACTTTTTTATTCATTTCCTGCTTATTCAGGCTCAGAGTCATGTAGGCTGCATTGAATTTTATTTTCAATTCCCTCATCTCTTTTTCAGTGACTTTATCACTAGCACGTTGCACTGCTTTCACGATTGGGGTGGCATGAGGGGCAGACCTAGCAATGACACAATCCCTGGCGGTCTCATGTTTTGTACTGTCTCCATGCTTCTTTACGGTTTCTTTTTTAAAATGACTCGAACTGGTAATGAACTCTGTTTTACCAGCAATATCTTGTCCTGCTTTAGCACAAAAGGTGCAGTACATTTTCCCTTTGTCATAACGTAACCAGGCGAACTCTTGTAGCCAAGCTGATTTAAACTGTCTTGTCGGGATGAGAGCTGCAGAGACTGGAGAAGACTCAACTCGCTGCGCTTGGCTGTCATCATCTGTAAAAGATTGCACACCGATTGAAACGGGCTGGGATGACTCAAATGTCATTTGAGAACTTTCACTGGTCGAGTTGGTCTCAACATCATCGGCATCTGATGTAGAGGAGGCAGGGTTTGGACAGGCAGGGGATGAGGAAAAAGTCTGATATTTTTCTTGTCAGCTGACTAACGTTAGTTAACTACGCAGTTAGCTAGCCTACATATAACGGATAAATTCACATTCTAACAAACTAAACCACATCAAACTAAATTAAACACCTTTAACAAAAAGGCTCAGGCAGGGTTAGGTTAGGGGATTACTCAACCCAACACTCATTGGTGTGGGAGGTGGCACAGGCACAAAACCTTGTCCTTCATTCTGTATATATTTCTCTATATGTATTTAACATTCTATGAGAAAATATCAGTTGTATAAAAAAAATGGAAAAGAAATTATATATATTTTTTAAATCTATATATTGTGTTAAAAACGAATTCTGCCACTTTAAAAATTAATTTTCATGAATCTCATGAAAATGAATCACATGTAAATGAATCAACGTAAATGAATCACATGTAAATGAACCATATGAAAATGAATAAATAAATTAAAGACTTTAAAAGAAAATCTGTCTAAATGTAAGACGTTCTAGGTGAGGTTAACTATTGGGGGTTGGAGGATCAGTTTAGAGAACATATTATTTGTTTCTGATGGTTAAGTTCAGGGTTAGGGTTGGCCCCTAAGTTTCAACATTGGAAAAAGGAGTTTTTATTGGTTAAAAATTAGGTGATTAGAGTTTATTGTTTGGGTAAGCCCCTAGATTTCAAGATAAAAAAATGGTTTTAATGGTTGGAATAGAAGTTCTAATTGGGTTTAAGGGTACTGGATCTATGTTCCCCATCCCTATTGTCCAAGTTGTACAGATGAAATTTAATCTGGCCCAAATTTAGGGCCGAACCAGGAAAAAGTTCCATTAATTTTGTCCATGTTCCCTCTCAGATCCTTCTTCCTATTGATTACTCCCCTCCCCCCTGAGAAGAAATGCCTTCTCTCTATTAATATATACCCCCACACACATTTTATATATAATATTATATTATATTTATATTTTTGTGTCACGATATGGAGGTTGAGACGGATGCAAGTGCAGATTTTTCAAGTTTAACAAAGAACTAAACAAAATACAAAAGACACTGACATTGGGGCAAATCACTGTGGCAAAGACTAAACATAAACCAAAGAGAAAAACACAGCACCAGGGACAAAGGTAAAGAAAGACAAACGCGAGACAAAGAGTGCAGTGAAAACCGGCTAAATACACAAGTGCTTACCAGGAATGTGATCCAGGTGCAGGTGGTCATGTGACTGTGATGCAGTGGCTGCTGGGAACTGTAGTTCAGATTTCCTTCTCTGATTACATGACATAATGGTGTATGGTGTAATATGTGGTAATGTACGGGTATTACTCTGTGTATGTGTGTGTGTTTATACAGAGGCTGAATGTGTTGGCCACTCTCTTTCAGGGTAACTTCCCCAAAATACATCAGAGCATCATCACAGCTTTCATTAATGTGGATGTCCACACCAGAGACATCGTCACTGAGCTCGTCAATGAAAGGGTACAGATGGCTACACACCTTCTCTTCAGAGCAAAGGGAATCATGGGTGTGGTCAGATCTGATTGGTCAGAAGCTGTTAATAAATCTTTTAAAAATAACTGCAGCTCTGACAGCAGTGCATATGCAAATCAGTTCCCAGGTTTATACAGTAAGAATGCACTCATTATACGCTATATCGTCAGCGAGAATGCCCAATTCGTATACAATGAGATTGTATATATATCACATGTCTTTGTGTATGTGTTCACGTAGGTGGACTCGAGCAGTAACTTTGAGTGGCAGAAGCAGCTGTGCTAATACTGGGACGTGGATCTGGATAAGTGCGTGGCCAGAATGGCTCTGTATCAGTACGTCTACGGATATGAGTACCCGGGAGCCTGCCTGCGTCTGGTCATCATCCCGCTCACAGTAAAGACGTGTTAACAATACGTTAAGAATTCATAATGCATAATGTAGTGTAGTGCATGTTATTATAATAATATTTATTTAAATACTATGCGTAATGCATTACGGAGGCTTTATAACATGCTTCGAATGCGTTTATCGCTCGTTATAGGCGTGTGAAAGAGTGAAGTCTTAAAGATACGTTTGTGTGTGACCTTTCCATCAGGAACGCGTTTAATGTAAAAAAAAAATCTTCTTGGAAATGACATGCTTGTGCTTGTTTGTGATGGTTTTTAGGACCAGTGCTATCTGTGTCTGATGGGTAACACCTCGAATAACGTGTGTAGAAGGTGTGAGCTTGATCCTTTCACCGTTAGCCAGACAGAGGGTCTTGTTGTTGTCCAACACGGAGGTAATTTTCTCAAACCACAGGCACGTCCACAGGTACGTCACTCACCACCCACTTGTGCGTATCGGCGGTGTCACTGCCGAGGGACGGTTTGGTGGCACTCCAATCCCGTGTGAGAGGGTCGTCTTCACCATACAGCTCGTCCAAGCTTACTGACTGTGGGTTGAGCACGTCGGTCTGGATGGGCTTGTAGAAGGGATTCACCTCGCAGCCCTCTGTCTCGTGGAGGGTGCGCAGTGGGTCAGCGAGGGCACGGTACGCTGTGGTTTTACCGCCTCTTGTAGGGCCCACCAGCAAGACGCCCTGGTGCACCAGCATGGTCTCATACAGCTGGATCACATTGGCGGTCATGCTGGAGACGGGCTGCAGGGAGCGGGCGCATAGAGCTGCCTCGATGTTCGACTAAAGTGCGCCGTAGTCATGCACGGGGACGCCCACACCAGGAAAGAGGTCCGACAGAATATCGCTAAACGCACACAAGAAAGATTGGATTGACTCGATTGACACTAGGCTCAAGATTTTCAGATTATGGATGTTCAGATGTTCCAGGATTCTTTACTTTTCATCTGGTATAACATTACAAGGTGCTAATGTTATATACTTTAAATGCTTTAAAAAAAGTTATATAATTACAGCTTTTTAGTTGCAAAGAATTTGCAAATGTCAGTTAATTGTATTTCCTAATTTGTCCTGGAATTTCCTCCTAGTGCCTGATTCCAGTGATCCTGTGATAATGACCTTTGATACTCCATATGTAAGCTTTGGCGTTCTTTACTATTTATCAATTTATTTTATTTTAAGTTCTGCGTCATCCTTGAGTAACTTGGGCAGGTTGGAGTATCGTAGCGCTCTAATCAACACCACGTTCTCACTCAGGTGTGGGTTCTCTCGCATCAGAGACCTGGAACACACACACACACGCTCGATTTATTCCAGCAAGACATCTGTTACATTTATAGATAGTTTTAATTAACAATTTAGAAAAAACAACGGATGAATCTAATCTAATCTAATATGTTCACCCTGTTCGTAGACGGACATACCCGGCCATGACGATAACAAAGTTGACGACTCTCATGCTGAAGTCGTAGTGGTCCTGCCGGGAAAGCTGCTTGCTGCACAGCTTATACAGCTGAATCATCTTCTTCGCCAGAGTCTCACTGGACTTGAAGCCCTCAGCTCACAAGTCCACCTACAGCAAAAAAGACAACGTGAAACAGTTCTGTAACACGCCAGAATACATCCGTTATTGCGTTCATTACATAATGTAATGAATGACGGCACCCGAGCACACCTCTGCGATGACGGCGTGGTCGGGCACAATCATGGAGACGGATCTGAAGCGGCCTCCAGGTTGTCCCGGAGCTCGGTCCTGCCTGCGTAGCCTGGGTACATCGTGATTAAGGCAGCTTCCTACAAATGGAAGCAAGGGAAATGATAACGATTCAAACCCTTGCTAATATTCTGAAATCGATTGCAACGCTGAGTGAGTTTGTTCCAAGAATCGATTCAGCACAAATCTCGAATTAAAGGTTAGGGGAACAACCCACAATATTAAGTACATAGGATCATTATCATGATTAACAGGGTGATTCCTAATACCTGGTGTCAATTCGTAGATACCAGGTAATGGGAATAAAGTCGATTCAAAGGAATCAAGCTTTGGAGTCGACTCTATAGTCGTTGTGAATATGGAGTCAACTCCAAAGCTTGATTGTGGGGGAAACATGACTGAAGAACCTTGATTTCTCAGTTTGGGAACAATCCCAAAGAAATAGTCGGGAGAGCGTTTGGCATCGTTGTGACAAACGCTGAATCACACAGCTTTTTTTTTTAGTTTTTAATTACTCAACAACTAAGACACAAACCCCTCGTTTATTCCTTCACTTTCATCTTTCACTACTTTTTTTATTTTACATTTTGTTCTGATTCTTTCCCCCTGAATGTCTGGCTAGAACTTTCTGGAACTGGGAGCTAATGCTAAATTTAATGTTCTGTTAGAAAAGACAGCTTGATGTGTGGTTTCATTAAATTCATTCAATTTAAATATCTTGTCTTTCTAAGAAAAACTGCTGATTAAGCAATGCACTATACCATATTCATGAGAAAGTAGAATGTTGTATTTGTTATTTGACGTTTGTGTAAATTCAATACGTCGTTTTCAGCTAGTGATTAAAGAATTGGTTCATGAGTCATCTTTGTCAAATATGCTGGTGGCGCTTTCTGATTTTAGTCATTTAAACATTCAAAAGAGTTATTTGTGTGTGGAACAGTGTTGCATTGCACCCGCGAATACCTGCAACCTGGAATGGAAAATAAGATTTATTTTGTTCCAACACTTTTGTTGTTGTTGTTGTTGTTGTTGTTGTTGCTCCAAAACTGAAAAGTGTTACAATGGAAGCAGAAGTAAGTGTAGCTTCTTAAATTGTGTAGTGTAACGCAGTGTTTTTCAATCTTTTTTGAGCCATGTCAAATGTCAATGTCAAAACTTTGTTCGCCGGAATGGGGAATTCCTTGGCAGCAGTCAACCAAAAACTGTCCAAAGGAAGTTCAGCAAATCTTAGCTTTAAACCATTATCTTGTTTCAGTTCATTTAGTTCCTCCTGCTCCTGTAAGGTCATGTCCTTTCCAACAGCAGTCAAGGCATTCAGTGGAGGCTGAAGAGAAATAAAATGACAACTTCTCCTCAAGAGTTTACAGATGTTTACCTATTACCTTGCACAGTGCAGCAGGGTGATCGTGCCGTTCCTCTGTGAGTGGGAACATCTCAAGGTTGGCACTTTGCACATGTTGTTGCCAGAGGTGCACCTTTAAATGGAATCCATTTATTTTATCCATGCTTGTAAGCAGGTTCTCATTTCAGCCTTGCATCCGTGTGTTCGGTTCATTCAGATGATGAAATATATCTGCCAGGTATGCCAGCTTTGCACACCACTCATCACTTGCAAACAGATTTGAGTATTCAGACCTCTCATTTGTCAGAAACACTTTAAGTTCCTCCCACAGCTCATACACACGGGCCAGCAACTTGTCATGCTACAACCATCGGACCGCCGTATGGAGCAATAAGGCTTTATGCTTCGCTCACATTTCCTCACACAAAGATGCAAATATACGACTTTTCAAAGGTCGTGTCTTTACAAAGTTCCCTATGCGCACAACATCATCCACCACTGGAACTAGTTCTGCTGGTAAAGTCTTTGCAACGAAGGTGTCACGGTGCAGAAAACAGTGTGTAACAATAAGATCTGGGTTTCTTTCCTTCACTCTGCTAACGAAGCCTTAGGTGTGCCCGACCATGGCTGCAGCTCCATCAGTGCAAACACTTGTGCAATTTTCCCATGTAAGTCCTCCCTGGTCAAGATATTCTGATGTGACCCAAAAAAATTTCCTCTCCTGTTGTTTTTTCTGGCAGTGCCTTACAAAATAGGAAGTTTTCTCTAATGGCATCTCCATCCACAAAACGCACATTGGCCAAGAGCTGAGAATATCCGTAGACTCATCAAGTTGCAACACAAATTTACTACTGATGCGTATCTTTTCCAAAACATGGCTTTCGATGTCTGTAGACATGTCATCAGTACGTCTGGCGATTGTGTTATCTGAGAGCGGGAGTTTAGATATGTCTTTAACCGCGTCACGGCCGAGCATCTCGTTGACAGTGTCTTTGCGGGCAGGTAGTATTAACGTCTCTGCCACAGTGTGGGACTTTTTGCATTTAGCTACAAGTTCAGCAACTAGCTTTGAGGGCTTTCTAATTTACCTTTGTGGTTTTTCTCATTAATGTTGCCTGTTTCGGTGTTTTCACGCAGGCAAACAAAATAGTCCATCGGCTTGTTTTGATGCGACGGGTGTTTCACTTGGAGATAGTGTTTAAGCTTGCTTGGCACCATGGCGCTATTGGACAGCTTCTCGCCACACACCAAGCATAATGGAGTCGGGGTCCTCTCATCACTGGTGAAAGTAAATCCTAACGAAAGATAACTTTCGCTGTATTGCCTCGAGCTCACCGTCTTTGCTTTCTTTTTACCATCACTCATACTAGGCCCTTCACCTGGGTCACAATCTTGTCCAGGGCCCAGTTTGGAGTTTGCATTTTTCCTTTTTAAAAACTTCTCCATCACTGCCACCACGACCTGTCGCATGCGTCACTAATTCTCTTGTTTCTAAGAAGGTAGGAGGCAATTACCTACTGCCACCTAGACGAATATTACATTACTCTGCCAGTCACTATATTACAGCACAGACACTCAACCATGGCTTATTATTTGCAGATAATAATGAATAAATTTTAATAAATAAGAATTTTAAGACTAAGTGAAATTGGACAATTTCTCAAGGCACGCCTGACGATCTCTCACGACACACTAGTGTGCCACGGCACAGTGGTTGAAAAACACTGCTCTACGGTATGTAGACTGTATTACATGCGTGTTGAGCAGAGAGGAGATATTATAATATTATACAGTATCTGGAAATATAGTGTGTGACTGCTGCTGAAATAAGGAAGAGACTTAGGATTCTCCTGAACAGCACAATACTTACCTGAACAGCACACTCTGGGAAGTCTTTAGTTATTTAAACTAAGCATTGGTGGTTCAGTGGTAGAATTCTCGCCTGCCACGCGGGAGGCCCGGGTTCAATTCCTGGCCAATGCAGAAGTGAGTTTTGAAAGTTAAGCCTTCACCAAAAGAATATTACAAGCCTTATCATTTCTGCCCAAACTAGACCAACTCCATAGGGAGGGTAACCATGCTCATGAATTTCCTTCATTTGAACACAATCTGTCTGACTGTGGATTGGTGGAGTCCAAACACTTTAGAGATGTTTTTTTTTTTTTTTTTTTGAACTTTTCCAGCCTGATGAGCATCAACAACTCTTTTTCTGAGATCCTCACAAATGTCCTTTTTTCATACCATGATACACTTCCACAAACATGTGTTGTGAAGATCAGACTTTGATAGATCCCTGTTCTTCAAATAAGACAGGGTGCTCACTCACACCTGATTGTCATCCCGTTGATTGAAAACACCTGACCCTAATTTCCCCTTCAGACTAACTGCTCATGCAGACGCCAACAATGTCTGCACCATGCACGCTTCCTTTACAGAATGCGCTTAAGCAAGGTCTTTACGAGAAAAATGGGGTCCAAACCCACATGGGCTGTGCACAGCGGATTGGCAGTTCATCACCTTAACATCTTGCTGACATAGCTCACGCGTATGAAATTACATCCCGGTGTGTGGAGCAAAAAAGAGGTTTCGGTGCAGGTTCTTTGCCACTGTCGTCTGCACTGCGGAATGCGTTCTGCGTTGACGGACCTCCAGAGACGCCAGAGCCTTACAGCAGCTGTGGCCAAAAAAGCATTGAAATACAGTTCACAGTTGCGAAACACGTAGCCACAGTGTTAGCTTTTCACATTTCTCCACCCTCTCTAGTGCTAGCTCAGGGACCTGTACAAAGCTTCCCATTTGTAGGCCTTGTAGGTGTGAGACAGACTGCACAAAGCCAGATATTGCTGGAAAGAGGAGGCAAAGTAACAAATTTGCAATGAGGATGGGATTCGAACCCACGCGTGCAGAGCACAACGGATAAGCAGTCCATCGCCTTAACCTCTCGGCCACCTCGTCCAAGGCCCGCTGCTTTTAACGAAAACTATGCAAATAGATTTTATTCAAGTCTTGAGGTATGAGCTGTGCCATCATATAAACTGAAGGGTGACGATGCGGCGAGACGGCCCAAAGGTCTCACAGAACGGGACAATTCCATAGTTGAGCCGTCGCAATGCAATCCAATCCTTGGGCGGCTAGGTACCGACTACCTATGGACTGCCCATCTCAGCGAGTTACATTTCTTTGGAAAATGTAACTTTTACCCGTGACCCTGAGAAGGATTACGCGGTATAGAAGATGGATGGATGGAAATGTAACTTTTATTCTTACCTGGATATACACAACGACTGTGGAAAAGGGGGGCATGAATTGGGATGTTTGTGAGGCAGCATGCTGTGGCCAAAAAGCGTTGAAATACAGCTTATGGTTGCGAAACACGTAGCCACAGTGCTAGCTTTTCACATTTCTCCATCTCTCTCAAGGATATTCAGCTGGCCTGCCGTATTCGCGGAGAATGCACTTAAACGACAACTCCGTCTAATATACACAAAGGCTCTTTTAAGAGTCACTTCATCGTCTCAGAAAACAGCTAATTTTATTTCTTGGGCTGTTTGAATATTTAGATAATATTTACAAAGCGAAGGGGACACATATTTATATATATATATATAAACATGCTTTATATTTCTATCAACATATAGAAATGTTTATTATTCGTTATTAATTAGTGAACTTTATTATGATAAATATACTGCTATGTATATTACATAATGTTTTTTGTTTTTTATAGATGATGATGAACAGTGCAGAAGAGCCGTGTATTGTCCTTAGGTGAAAACTAGACAATGCACAGTAATAACGCCGATGAGCTGTGTCTGTGTACAGTAGCCCAAATATGCCTTCTCTTCCAGGCGGCGTTGTGTCTTGTGCTGGATGGAGCTTGACTGCCCTCGTGTGTCCAGTTTAAATATTAGAACGTGGTATGGAGAGAAAAGGATATATATATATATATATATATATATATATATATATATATATATATATATATATATATATATATATATATATATATTTTTTTTTACATCATTTACAAATACAGATATATATATATATATATATATCTGTATTTGTAAATGATGTAAAAGGCTTTCTATCAACATTAGAAAAAGGTTAGTTATTAATTTAGTATTTTTAATATAAATATAGTGCTATGAATATTACATAATATTTGTTTTTATAGAAGAGCCGTTAATTGTGGTTATGTCCGAACAATACAATGCACAGTAATGAGCTGTATCTGTAAATTAGCCCAAACCTACCTTCTGCTTCAGGTGGCGTTGTGTGTTGTGCTGGATGGAGCTTGACTGCCCTCGTGTGCCCAACCTCGGGAACGGCAATTTCCCAGCAGCGGTATTCTGTCATAAGAGTACATTTGTAGTTAGGCCCGAGTTGGTTAAGAAATATTATATGGTTTATATTACTGTGTCCTCTTTTTAACGCATTCATGATCATTATTGTATACATTACAAAGATGAAGGTAATGTTCTTCCCTATTTGTGGATATTCTCGAAGTGAAATAGATGAGGCCACCTAGGGAACACTAAGTTATCTAGGAGCAGTGATGAGAATGACATGTCTAATAACATTAGAAATACATTAATAATGTTCTAATAATA
Source organism: Ictalurus punctatus (assembly GCF_001660625.3). Lineage (NCBI taxonomy): Eukaryota > Metazoa > Chordata > Actinopteri > Siluriformes > Ictaluridae > Ictalurus > Ictalurus punctatus. Next base: position 2,032,244 of record NW_026521088.1, read on the forward strand.
GAAATCAAGGTGTGCACTTTAACATTATAAAATATACATACACAGCAAAATCAACAGAAACAAATCCACTCTATTGGAGTTTCATTTCAACACTTTTAAAGTGTCCGGAGGGGTCCACACTCCACAGTGTCATTTTAACACTTTAATAGAGTTCACATCAACTCTTTGTATAGTTGAAATTGAACACTACTCAAGTGTTAGTTTCTCAACACCAGTGTGTAGTGTTAGAAATTAATTCTCATAGGAGTAATTCATTAAATCTCATAGTGTTAATTGCATACTATTAAATGAGTTGCCTCTAACACTATAAAGTGTTAATATGCTACTGCACAATTAAAATAACATTTAAATGATTACAAATCTAAAAGGCAAATAAAGAAAAAAAAAACAGTTGGTTGCTTTATAATAGTTTTCTTTTTTTCAAGGGCGTTAACATTACTGACCCCTCAGGTCAAGGCTTTCTAAATATAACAATTGGGCACTATGTACTCTCTTTGATTATTCTCATTAGAGCACTGCTGATCAAATGGCCTAAAGTGTGTCAGTTCATTCACAGAGATGACAGAAAACTCATCCATTTGGTTATCTTCTTTACAGTATGCATTGAAGTGGTCATCATAGTACATCGTTTTTACATTGCAGGAAATAATGAAAGCACTCTCTTCATATATTATTATATCACAGATCTTTTTGAACACAGGGAGATCATAGGCACATCCAGTGCATATGAACACACCAACCTGATACTCAGTACCATAATGTCTGACCCACTTTGTACTTGTAACACTCAAACAGGCTTCTAAATATAATGTCTGACTGAATTCTTCCCCACCTTGCAAGTTACAGATGGTTTTTGATGTAGGACCAAATTCAAACCTTCTAAAACAATCATTTTCACAGTTAAATGCCAATTGACATTGATGTTGCTTTACTAATGATTTAATGAGATTCTTGAAATTTTTGCCACATCTTTTGAAAATATGGTGCTTAGCTTCAAATCGCATTCACCGCATATGGATAAGAGGGCCATTTTTTTTAATGCATCTCAGATAGTGCATCATCAAGTGGTGCTTGGGAATCGACGTCTTGTCAGGAATCAATTCTTTGAATAGAGTATGGTGATCACAGATCAGATGTTTTAAGTAACATATCATCCCATCAGTTATGGTGTAGGAAAACACTATATTGACAATCTGCATCAAAAGTAGGAGAAAGTTCCAGTGATTGTTATTCCTTTCAATGACCACCAAATATCAGTGGAGTGTTGTGCAGAAGACACCATGACTGTATGGCATTCAAACCCAGGTGTTTGCCCATATCATCAATTTTTAACCCACTTGGTTTGTTTTTACGGTTTGTGTAACCATAATTAAAGCTCTGCATCCTGTTTAACAAGGTACTCAAAAACCAGTTTAAGTTCATACTGTACCACACCCTCTAGCAGATCATGCATGATGTCAACAGCATAGTTATCAGTATAATGGAAATACTCTAATGAATTGAGCGCACATGACTTTTTGACACCATATATTGACCGCAGTTCAGGATTTTCATTTAGTGCCTTACAATGTCCAGTATGAACCTCTTTGGAACGAAAAATTAACCCAGCATGATCTTCAGTAAATATAGATTGAACTTCTTCATTACTAATTAAACAAAGCCTACAGAAATTAGTTGCACTGTAAGATTCCCAGCAAGCCATTTAAAGCCAAATTATCTCCTGTTACTTGAATTACTGAGCCAAACAATGGTTGTTCAAAACAAGGAAGCTGTATGCCTTCGGTTTCTAAGATTTTCAGGTCATCAATAAGGGGCTTTATTATCACATCAAAACCATATGTCTTAAGATCCTCCGTGTAGAATCAAGCTGCAAGATGTACATTAATCAGTACAGAGTTACACTTGGGTGGAAGATTTTTTAGAGTAAAATAGATTCAACCAAGTTTGTGGATCCCCCTCTTGGAACCTAAAGGGTTAGCAGTTTCAAAATCGTTGTGATAGAGTAGAATCTGAAAAGCGTGCTTTTCCTGTGAGAACAGTGCATGGTTTTGGAAACACGACCCATCATTAATGTCTTTGTAAACTCCAACTTTGTAAACTTGGGCGATCATTTGAACATTCCGCCTCATATTCTCCCTGAGTGGAAAGATCCTGATTAGTATCAATCTCCTGATCCATAGTGTGACTATGTACCTTGCTGAGGTGTTTTCGGAAGCCACTATAAGTACAAAATGATAACAGGCGACCTGGCTCTCCACATTTTAAATGTAACTTTTTGCTAGGATATAAACCATGTTGAAATTTTAAATGTTGACAAAGAACCAAACAAGTTCTGAGGTGTGCTTTACATACAAAACATGTGAACATCTTCAAGGCAGTTAATCTCGCTGCAGCAATCATGCTCGAAGTTCTTTAACACGCAGGCTCTCCATTGCTCTTCCGACATCGATGTTATATATAGTGGTTTGGATAAATGTGTAGAAATCACAAAGAGCTTCATCATATCAGAAACTGAAGACATAGTGAGCTTTGAACAGTTCATCAAAAGCTGCCACTGACGTGTGCGCCTTACATGGGATCGCCTTTTGGTCGATAATAATGTAGAACTTTTGGATATCCTTCTTTCGCTCACCGATGCAGAGGAGAAATGGTTGTTTTTTACGTCAGCACTCTCAATGAAGGTAGTCACACTGGCTCCTTCCTGAAGGTCAGCAAAGGAACATAAAATAAATATGAAAATAAAACTCTTTGCATGTTTTTTACATTATCACTAACACCGTCTCATCTTGTTTGCAGGTGGTGTAAGCAAAATGAGATGCAGGTCTCAGAATCTCAAAATAACCTACACCTCAAGAGCTCCTAAAATTAAGATCTGATGTTTAAATATTAACTTTTGTATACCTTAAGGTAGCTCACAAGATGGCTGGTTGCTTGAGCTGAACTGATCTTGGATATTTTTTTTCTGGCCTCTTGAGGTTAGAGGGAGCAGATGCAGCTGCAAAAGGATTGAGGACATATCGCTGTCCCATCCTAAAGATATGACAAAATAATTAAATGATCTCTATTTAATTATTTTTTTAAAGACTGGAACATTTTTAAAATACAAAACAGTTTATACTGACCATTTTAGTCCTCAGATTCAGGTTCAGTTCCTGACAGCAGCTCGCCCATATTCTTAAGAGTCTTGCAGTCTGCAATGATTTTTGGCTTGAAGAATGTTGACCACTTTGCCAGGAACTTCTGAGACACTTCGTCACCAAACATCATGGAGAAATCCTGGTCGATCTTTAAACAAGGTTTATACAGGTTTAAACATAACGGACATAAATGGATAAAAGGTCAAATACTAAAAATTAAGATCTGCTGTGTTATTTATGCATACATTTGGGATATAAAAGATTAGAACGTTGAATTTCTCAGTTTGGACCGGCCTGTTGTTGTTATGGTGATCACTGAACAACTCCTTTCTCTACTGTACCAGTGAACTCCTTTAATAACTACAGAGAAGGTCATTTCCTTTTCAAAACTACTTCCAAAGCTAAATATTTTCTTACCAATCCAGATACAGCAAGGAAACAAGTGAACAAATCCAGGACAGAAGATGATGCATCCTCACCCACCATCTTCTGTCAATACTGGAAAGTCGCTCATCTTCTCATCAGTGGAATATCGTATTGTAGATATCGCCTCCCTGCACTCCTCACCAAATCAGCTGTTGACAAGTTAACAGAGATTCTTGTCTGTTTTTTGGACCATCCTGAAGAACAGTCTTGGAATGACACCGGGAGCCAGCACAGGTCAACTGTCTTGATCCTCCATGCAATGAAGCCAGTATTACCCTCAGGATCATAGTAGTGTTCCTGTTTAAGAAAAGACCCAAACAGAGGCATCTCGTGCTTGGCTTCAAGAATGAATTACTCAACACAATAAGTTCACACAATGACTATATAAAATTACAAAAACAAGTGGAAAATACAAAGCTGAGCAACCTATAAACACTCATCTAAAACAAGATCATTTTTAACTTTAAAACTATAAAAGGGAAGAAAATATAAACACACACACTGGTTTGGGTTTTCAGACAGAATACAAGAACTTACATATCCATGTTTGGAGAAAGGATCTTGGAGGTATGGAAAAAGTGTCACAATTCCCAGTGCATAATTGGTCCTCACACTTGACCATGGAATCCTCCTTTCAAAATAAATCAATTTACTTTGCAAGTGTGTATGTTTTGCAAGAAGTTAAAGGATAAATTCCCCTTTTATAGCAACACAGAATATCATTCTTTAGCTGCGTCACATGAATCTGTTGTGATGACAAAGGGAGGGAAGTGACCTCCAATTCTTACCCATGTAGCTCTAACATATGCCACACGTAAACAGATGGTGAACGCCCTGGTTGCAGACATGTTAGTCCTTAGTGTTTTGGTCTTTTCATACTCCTTGAAGATTTCCTCACTCTTTGGATTGGCACTCAGAACACAATCAACTTTCTGCCAAAACATCTTACATCGTTATGACATGCTCATGGAAATTTAAGAGGATTTTTAATGCCTTTCCTTTATGTCGAGAATACATTTACAAAACACTTCTACAGATAAGTATCAATAATAAACAATTACGTAATTGAGTATTTTAAATGCATTTATTCAAAGCTTACCTGTCTTGCTTCATTCTGCTCCATTAACCCTGTTGGGTTCCTCCTCTTTCTTCTGGACTCCAGGACAATTGTGGAATCTGATGAATGGGATGAAGCTGGGGATAGTGGAGTCAATACAGAGGAGGATGCTTGATCTGAGACCAGCTGAACATCCAGATCTACAAAATCACAGACAGAACAAAATCAATTTAAATGTACATGTATTTATCAGTAACAAAAGCATTTCAACAAATACTTAAATGGTTACATAAAAAAATCTAAAGTATATTATCTTCATTAAGTACTTTCCATATACGAATAAGATGTACGTAACGTAATGATCAATAGTATAGCAAATGATAATAGTTTGAGGTCCCTCAAAAAGATATTTTAGACTCTGCTCCTAGGT